>NW_016161211.1:22384-34474 GCF_001687245.7 Rhagoletis zephyria
TCTTGCTTTATTGGTTTCAAGTCAAACTTAGAACTAAACTACATTAATTTCCCTAGCTTATAATTACACCTACTATTAGCTTTAGCTCGCGTTGCAGCTGCACGTGCCCTACTTGTTTTCGCTGACTGTTGTTGTTGCCAATATGTGCTGATCGTTGTTTTTACCAATATGTGCTGATCGTTGTTTTTACCAATATGTGCTGATCGTTGTTATTGCCAATATGTGCTTATCAATTTGCTGACTGTTGTTTACCATAATGTTGCTTACCAATATGCTGACTGTTGTTGACTAGCTATTGTTGCTGATCGATACATTTACTAATTTGATGTAAATGTTCGTGGAATGCTGATGCAGCGTCAGCGGTTATAACGAATTCACCGGATGTATTATCGGTTCCACTAACCCATGGGGTTATTGTCCAATTCGAGGTATTGTAAGGTGTGGTGTTAACTTATACATATCTAGTTTCAATATAAAAAAATTTATGTACACCATTAATTGTGTATACATATCTAAGTCAATATATGTGATATACACCCTGCAAACCATTCTTTCCGAGTATTCTGCATTGTAAAGAAATTTTAAAGAATTCGTTAAGATTTAACTCGAATTTTTGCGGAATTTTCTAAAATGAAATAAATTACGCACACTTCCATTCTTTTACGAAATTTCGGAAGAAAATCTGTGAAGCAACGACAATAATGCTGCTATGTGAAGAATATCTTTCAGAATTTTTCCAGAATTTTCTTTATTTTTCGTAAAGAAATTTCTTTACGAGATCGTGTCAACCACTTCATATAATTTTCTTTGAAAATTCGTAAACAAATCGTTACAGAAATGAGATAATCCTAACGATATCTTTAAGATTTCGGGAACTTTGGTTTGCAGGGCATGTACATACATCTACATACATATCGTCGTTTAAAGTACAAAATCATGTATCAATAAATTGCAAAACCGCGTATAGAGATAATGCAAACCCACGTATGCGAGGTTGCATAAATTAATTTCTAGAGAGTAAAAACACTTATATTTCAAAATGGTTATCTTTTTGTAAAAAGCAATCGCATTTTTGGCTAGTATATTTCAGGAAGAATGGATAAGGATTGAGCCAAAAACGTGTGCGAGCGAATCCAATTTATAGCAGCAAATGTCAGTTACGCGGTTTTGTACTTTAAGCGACGATATGTATGTTAACAGGAACGCAGCAATCTAATACACGGGTAGAGCAGGAACGCAGCAGAGCAGAAGCACACAAAAAATCTGCAAATAAATGGTTTTTTAGGTTTTTAACAAACAAAAACCTGGTTTCAACTTACTTCAAGGTGTCTAAATCAGAGGTGCAAAACTATCGATGTCACTATCGATAGTATCGATGTTTTTTATTTTTCCCTACTATCGATTGTCTTTTGGTCCTATCGATAGTCCGACAGACATGTGATTCAGTATTTATTTTAGTTTTATTTCTTCTTTTCTTTTCATTTCTCTTAAACATCCAAGTTGAACTAAAAATTTGGTTGCTACTTTTTTAAAAGAGTAATGTCAAATTTCGAAGATGATGAAAAACTGATACAAATTAATTTATACCAAAACTTTCAATATTATCTACGTACCACTATTTACTATTTAAGAAAAGGTAAATAAAAACCATTACTACTCAGATAAAAAATGGTTTCTTCTTCTAAAATTGAAATTTACTTGATGAATGCCTTATATATGACGGAGGATATCTAAACCCACAAATATAAAATTTCAGTACGCCCATTCTTTTCCATTTCAATTCATTTCAAATTTTCAATAACTTTACTTCTTAACTTAACGGTTAAACAATTAAAAAAAGTGTACAGTAGTTTACAAGAATATCCAAACGTAGTTTCGAAATATATTCTTAAGGAAATCTTCATAAGAAAATTGAGCCAAAACCATATAAATACGATACTATCGACGATATATCGATAGCTTTGAAAATAATATCGAAAACTATCGATGGTCTGACTATCGATAGTTTTGCACCTCTAGTCTAAATCACAACGCACACACTAATGCAAAGGCGCAAAAGGAACTATAAAATACGGGCGGAGCAATATACAGGCGGAGCAATATACAGGCGGAGCAGGAACGCAGCACAGCAGAATCATCCGAAAAATCTGCGAATAAATGGTTCATTAGGTTTTGAAATAACAAAGAGCTCAAATGGAATGGTTCATCAGTAAAGTCAAAATAATATGTTGTAACTTACGTGTATTAGCTCTTAATCACAATACCAGCACAGGTCGGTCAAGAAAACACTAAGGAAATGACCTAATAAATGCAAAATTATAATTTATTTGTAAAATAATTCGGTTTTATTACAATACTTACCAAATTTCACGCAATTAGAAAACAAATGTCAGCGAATAAGAACAAAACGAACAACGAAAATTTAACCAATGTAGCTTGTTTAGAATTTTTTTCTAATATTTTGGGAAATGTTCAATGAAAATAACAAAGAAACAACACAGTTTCTCCTAAGGTAGTTCAAGATGGCGGATTAAAGCGAGAAGTTGCCAACATATAACACCTTTCATTATTGCATCATGATAAATAATAAATAAACATGAACGATTTAGTGGCTAAATTTGTACTGATCGTGGAGAAGTATCCGTGCCTTTACAACAATACTCTGCAGGACTATTCAAGGAAGGATGCCACGGAGAAGGCTTGGACAGCAATATCAGAACAAATAAATTGGTCAGGTATGGCGTGCCACAGTCATAATATATGATAATTTTTCGTCGTCTTCAGAGAGCTCCTTCGCAGCAATGAATAGTCTGTTCTTACTATTATTCCTTATATAAGGGTGAACCCAATATTTCCTACGCCTCTTCAATTTTCGACGCCGAAGATGAAGAGCTAGGAGCATAAGGGCATCGTCCTCGTCGCTAGATGTGAATATCATGAAATTGTATTTTATTGATATGTGTTTGCCAAACAAAGTTTCACTGAATAACAGAAAAAATGTGAGTAAACTAAAATCAATTTTTTTATTTAGTTTATGTACGGCGCCAAGTGTGCGGAAGTCGAGTCGTTATGCATTCGTTTCGGCATGACAGAACGATAACTCTACTATGATTACGCGTGTAATGTGCGGAGTGCCTAATTTGTCCTAAGATCGGGTTTGGCCGGTAACATATGTATACAGGGTGTCCCAGAAGTAACCCGCCAAACTTTAGGGGAAGGTAGGTGATAAACAAAAAATTTTCAGGTAAAAGTGTTACCGCTTTTGAAATATTAACATTTTTATTCATTTAAAAAAAATCGTGCCTTTTCATGTATTTTCTTTAACTGCATCTACAAACGAGGCTATACTTAGTAAATTTTTTTTGTAAAATACTTCCAGATAGTTGCTTCTCCATACTCAAATGCGATGTAGTTGAAATATATTAAGGAACTATCATAAAATTATTACTATTTTGGGATTTTTAACTTTTTGATATTTTCTTCCCAAACTTTGACTATCTCTGGTGAAAAAAATGTACATAACATAAAAAAATTTCTAATTTAATAAAGATTTGAGAAAGGTGCCACCCTTACTGTTTTGAATATAAAAAAAAAAGTTATAGCCGCTTTTGTGGGCAAAGGACTGAGACACGCTAGAATGTATTTAATAGATTTAAATTTAAGTTGCTCTTGTTACCGGCCAATGACATGCTAAATAGTACAAAGGTACATTATTACCTGCTCCTCACATTATTTTATGTTAGTTACCGGAATTAGGACTTGAGTCTATAACAAGGGCTGTATCTATCAATATTTTTTGTGAAGGATGGGTTCACGTGAAATAAAATATACATGAGTTGTTTGAAGAAAAATTTATTCATTTATTGATAAAATATGCTCAAATTGGCGACCTTCTACTCTAATACAAGCTCGGCATCTTTTAAGAAAAGACGCTTTTAGAGATCTTAAACTCAATTGGGCTATCTCAGCAGCAGCTCCATTTATTTGTTCCCGCAAATGCTCTTCGTTTTGAATTGTTTTTGAATAAATTTTGTCCTTAAGACAGCCCCAGTAGAAAAAATCTAATGGATTCAGGTCTGGCGATCGAGCGGGCCACGTGATTGGCCCGTATCGTCCAATCCATCGGCGAGGATAAGTTTCGTCTAAATGAGCTCTTACTTCACGCCCGTAGTGAGCAGGGCACCCGTCATTTTGCAGCCATAGTCTTCGCCGCAGGTTTAAGGGTACATCTTCCAAAAGAGTTGGAAGCCGTTCCTGAAGGAACTCTAAATAACTGTGAGAGTTGAGCGTTGGCGGCAGTTCCACAGGTCCCAATATCTGACAATTAAAAATACCGCACCATAAATTTATTTTGTACCGGTACTGCGAACGATCTTCTCTCATTTCGTGAGGATTGTCTATCTGCCAACTGTGAAGGTTATGTAAATTAAAATAACCATCACGTTTGCATGATGATTCATCGCTCCAAATTATTTTATTAAAAAAGTTGGGGTCTGATTCATGCATTCGCAACATTTCACGGCAAAATCTAACCCTCGACAGGTAATCTCTTTCCTGTAGAGCCTGAACACGTTGAATGTGGTAGGGATGAAATCGATGGTCTTTTAAAGCTTTGTGAACTGTAGTTTTTGTTATTCCCGTCCGTCTTTCCATCATTCTCACTGAAGTCGATGGAGCTAGTTCCACTTCCTCTAACACAGCTTCAACATCTACCGTTGCAGGACGTCCTGTTTCGCCGCCACGCCTTCCAGGTATGCGACCTTAAAAAAGTGAAAAATGATAGTTAACAAGCAAGCATTCACTTACCTTCATATATTTCTCTAGGGGTCCGGGCGAATACTTCACGACCCGGATGTCGACGATTGGGGTATCGCTCTGCATAGAGTCTTTGAGCAGCTCTGGCATTACAGCAAGCTTCACCGTAAATTAGCTGAATATCCGCATATTCATACTGCGTGTTCTCTGTCATAGAAGTAATAACACAATATTCGAAGGGTCCAATTTCACAAAATCCACGTTCACTAATTCCGGTAAGTAACATAAAATAATGTCAGGAGCAGGTAATAATGTACCTTTGTACTATTTAGCATGTCATTGGTCGGTAACAAGAGCAACTTAAATTTAAATCTATTAAATACATTCTAGCGTGTCTCAGTCCTTTGCCCACAAAAGCGGATATAACTTTTTTTTTATTCAAAACAGTAAGGGTGGCACCTTTCTGAAATTTTCTAACCGATGTGAGAAATAAAAAAGCGATTTGAAAACAAATTTTAGTCGATACACTTTTGGATTTCTGAGCGTATTGAAAATTGGTTTATGCTTCCGTTTTGAATCACAGCGTTCTGAGTCAAAGCGCTTTATGTGTTGTTATAAACAAGGTATCTATTTGACAACGCTTTGTAGGCTTTTGACAATGAGATATGTTTTCGTGATAAATGAATTCAAACAAATTGTTTAAGGCTTTTATATACAAAATGTTGCTTAACTAAAAATGCTGCAAGGATGTATATACATACTTTTAAATAAATGCCTTAATTTAAAAAAGTGTTGCCGAAAAACGTAAGTAATTCAATGTTAAATAAAACTGATTCTTCTGTTTCCATATTTTACATTAAACGTATGTATGTAGTAAAACAGTTTTTTAAATTGTTAGTTTCACAGTCTTCGTTACACGAACAGATATAGATATGTATATAACTTTACACACAATTATTTGCGAGAATTAATATTTCGCGAACTACGCTTGAAGGCGGTTGATTTTACAATGATCATTCTGTCCGGTTATTCATCTTGTCGAAGTTTATTTTGGGGTGTGTTCAGTGCCGTCCGATCGTTCATCCTGTACGCATGGCTGCATTTGTCGGCAATGATGTGCCTGCCAGGTCTGTTCTAGTCATAAGTCATTCCAATCCTACATGTATATGCTATAAAAGCCGTGCACGAAAATAAAATTTTAAGCAATAATAACTACTCATCAACAATTTCGTGAAAAATCGCTTTTATGAGTTGAGTTTTTTTATGTGTAAATGAGCTAGTATAATTATTCATTATTATCTTTTCCTGGAAATGAAAAAAATTAGTTCACATTAATTTCAAAATAATTAATGCAAGTAATAAATATTTCAAATAAAACTGATAGAAACACAAAACGACGTCATATTCTTCAATTCAGAGTCAAATTTTTTACGTTTTGTTAAGAATTCTCTAAAATTAATTTTGTAAATCGCACTGATTTCAAATCGTGTGATTTGCAGCACATACCAGAAAAACCCTTAAGTAACCAACATTTTTGGGCAATGTGAATTTTTGAATGTAATCTGAAGAAAATCCCTCTCTTAAGTACCTCCCCGCTTATTTACCCAACCCGCCTAAGTACCTCAATTGTTCGTACCCCATTTACCATTTCACCTATAATTTTCACCTTTTGAGTGCTCTTTTAAAATTCCTTAAAATATTTACATATTTTGAATCTCAGTGGCAGCGTTACACACCTTCGATAAAAAAAATTATAAAAAATCAACGGTAATTTTCAGCCACGTGAAACTTGCACATTACTACATTAAAATTTAATGGGCTATAAAACTGTATACTTAAAAAACACATCTAAGAAAAAAATTTTAAATTTTGATGCAATTTTTTCTTTAAGTGTTCTATAAAATCTTAAGCTTACGTTTACATGGTATTTGTTGTTGTTAGGGAATGAACTGTATTTTAATTGTAAAATCTTAAATAAATACGTATACTTCATTAAATGTTTATGCTTTATTCAAGGATTTACATATTTATGTAAGTTAACAAAAAGATGTAACAACATCAATAATTCGCTTAAGTACCCGTATCACGTATTATCGTACAAATTTCAATGGGCCGTAGGCTGTACGTTCGCAGTTATTCGAATAAACGACACACTTTTCAAATATATCTGACTACACATTGGGCCATATGCATAGAACTTAAGAAAATGCTTTTTCTTAAAATTTCAGACCTTTTACTCGATTTTTGCAAACAAATATAATAATAATGAAAGATATGAAATTTTAAGTTAAAACAATTGCTTGTTTTTTATGCATACGGCCCATTGAACAACAATTATTTGCTTAAATAAATTTTTACTGAAAATTAAAATTCAGCTGAAGTAGTTTTTTATTTATTAAAATTGGCAGTACTCTATCTCTTGCTATTCCCCTTTCTAATAAATTCTACATGAAACCCACGTGATAAATATTTTGGCTTTGAAATTAAGGGATACCCCATTAATCGTTTATTCAAGTTGGTCGCGGTTCAAGTGTAATGCTCCTTGGCTTAAAAATATGTGTATGTACATACCTACATATATTTATATGCATACAAAAGTACGCAAGTTTATACCAAGGGTTCGATTTTGCCATTAACGTTATCGTTTAAGCGGAATAATAAAGTTACATATACATAGTACTCTCGCAGTAGTCTTTTAACCCTCAAGCACTTAAGAAAATTTTACAATCAGAAGGGATTTTTGAATGAAAACACATACTTACATACATATGTAACTGCCCAGTACGGATAGAAATTGGTTTAAATATCGATGTTCAACCAGTTTTTACCCACCATAACTACTTGAAGATCAGGCTTTCTTCCTTGGAACGCACTGTTGACTTTAACATGACGATGTCCTAGGCATCAGTCAATTATCCGACTCTGCATTTGATTTCAACTACTTTAAAATGCATTTGGCTTAAAGCACTTCAAAGTCAGTATATCTCATTTGAATACCCTTTCGTTCTACCCTTCACAGATGCTTTAGTACGGGAGCTAGCAACGTAGTGAAAACAGGAATTTCAGGACAACTGGTTTTTTGATATGACATCTCTCTCACTCCTTTGGTTAGCATGGGGACCATCTGGCAGGCGGTAATGGTTGGTTTGACTACTGCGCATCGTATCTTTGCAGTTAAAAATGCTAATTTTTTAAGTCATTTTAGTAAGGCTAATTTTCTTTTTATTGGCTTTAACTAGCTTTTAGAAACGTAGATTTATTATTGCCAGACATGTCCGTTGTTGCTAACATTGCGCCAGACGTCATTTTTTATTTAAAAAAATTTAGTTTTTCAACTCATTTTAGTAAAGCTCAAAATTTGATATGATGTTGCTTAAGCCCTCATGAATATAAAATTAATTCGGTTGTTAAAGCAAGAGCCAGACCGATTTAAAGCTGAAAAGTATTACGCTGGTAGTGAAGGAGATAGTAGCAAAATAGTGAATTTTCATAGGATTTTAGTATTAAAACTGGAAACTATAACTACTTATCTAACGTTATAACATAAATCTAATTATTGGAATATCAAAAATGAAATTTTTTTTCAAATACATACGTTAAGGCAAATAAAAACTTAAGACATTTCAAAAAACATCAACTTGTATAGTGTCGGAATAAAGCAAAAGAAAAACACAAACATTTTGATATTTATAACGCATCAAAAATGTATGCATCTGGATAATTGACTAGCTGGGAGTAAAATAGTTAACTATAAACTATTATTTTATTATTAATTAATTACGTTAAATAAACTGTGGAGTTTATATCATTTTTAAAAAGGTCATAAAGTTACTTTATTTTCGGCTTTAAAAATCGAATTTTGTAGTGAGGCTCCTTGAGCATGGCTAAGATGTGTGGGACCAGCCGCAAAAGCCAAAAAGTCCTCGAACGTCTAATTCGAACGAAGCGTTATAAAACACGATGGTTTGATTTCAAGTCTACTCCTCTTGAGCGGTGACTTGCGAATAAATTTTATTTTCCGTGGTCAGCGCAACATAAGGTACAAATCTGAGCGATGATTTGAAGAAAGGTGGGAGAAGAATAAATAATTACCGTTACTTCTAAACTGTACTAAAACAGTGGTGGCGAAGGTTAATACACCGTCGTAATAATATATTCATATAACATAAAATATAAGTAATAATAATTATAATTAGTTTCGTAACAATTTCTGTTTTTTATTATTTATTTGCATCGAATCGAAGCTAAAAAATCTATTCGAAAGCCTTTCCTTAACCGATATTCGATTTAATCAATCTAAAAGCGGCATCTCTTTTCGCCTTCAGACATTAATAGTTTCATTCCTTATCTTTTTGGACTAAACTCTGAAGTGTCAAAATGCCAGAGCGTAAGAAAAATACGCTCACTAAAAGAGAATAACAGGAAAAGTAAACGCACGCAAAAACAAACTTTTTAGTCCAAAGAATGGCAACAACAAAGCTAACGCCAAATAAGAATGGAAGCGTATGTGCAAAACACATTCACACAAGCACACGCAAAATAAACACTTACTATATCAATTATTTTTTGCCTCCTTCCAATTTCGATAAATTTTTTTTACTTTTTAGATTATTCTCACTTTTTGCGTATTCTTTAATTTCCGTTGATTAAAATTCAGTTGAGTTTTACACTTTTCGGGATTTTGCCAGAAAAAATTCTTCTGACTAAATCTGACTACTTCGGACTGATGAGAGTCACTCTCAATGAGTGTTTCTCTCTCATTGTTGTTGTCATTTCCGAGTTAAGGAACGCGTTTTTGGATTTAATCTGACTACTTCGGCCTTTTTCTGACTATTTCTGGGAGATAAGGAACGCTCCTGCTGTCGTCGTGTCGTGTAGAAACGTCGTTTTGTATGTGTTTGTTGTATTACTTTCCAAACTGGCGTTATTCTAAATTAACTTGCTTGTGCGTGGTGGTTTTTTTAATGTGAAAAATTAATTTTTGTTGAAATAGCTAGTGCTAAAACGAAATGTGTTTTCTGCAAAGGCAAAAATGAAAAAGTAATAACTTTTGTTGAAGATAAACTAAAAACATGTAAAGAAGTTTTAAGCATACGTGTTAAATTAAATTTAAAATACAAAAGTGTAGAGCTACCAGAGCAGATTAATAACACCGATGGATACCATAGAGAATGTTACAGGAGTTTTACGGCCTTAATGGGTAAGTATCGTAATTTATGTGACATTAATTTTTCATCACAAACGGATCTTCCCAGCACATCTAGTTCAACTCCGTTATTAAATACTTCAGTAGATATTAGTGAGACCACGTCAGATGATGCTGCTTCAAGTACGAATTTAAATGTAAATATGCAAGAAGATGACTCTTATGATGAAATTCTCAACACCATAAATGAAGATATTATAGAAACCAGTTCAATTTTCAAAAGTGTTTGTTTTTTTTTGTGGAAAAGATCGTAAACTAGCCAAAGGGAAGAAACAAAGATTACATTCATCAAACGACGAAAAAATGTATGTAAGAATAGCAGAGTAGATGACAGAATTAGAGAATGAAGAGTTGTTGGATGAAATCAAACGCCTACAATCTGCAAATAAAAATGTTTTTTATCATCACTCGTGTGAATTATGGTATTTCAATGAGTACAGTAAAGTGGTTGTGGACATTCGACATACTTCCTGGCATACCAATCGAAATATCCACAAAAATATTTTTAAAAACATTATACCGTTAATAGAAAAAGAGGTTGTGATAAAAAAAAGTTGTTTGCTGTTATCTTATCTTTGTGACACGTACAATGATAGCTTAGAACATGAGCTAAACCTTCAGCCTCAGCCGGATATAATTTTAATGACAAATAATTCTCTTGAACAGAAAATTTTAAAATATTTCAAGAAAGAAGTCAAAATATTAATTAAACATAGAAAAGTGGTCATTCATAAAGATGGTAGTTTATTAGAAGATTACGATTTTAAGAAACTTGAAGAGAATGACGTTATTTACAAAGATGCATTAATCCTACGAAACATCATTTTAAAAATTGATAAATCAATAGTGATATATGGCGTTTTCATTTCCACCCATAAATGTTACATTTTCATTGCCCTCTCAGCACAAACACTAAGAAACGGGCAATGAAAAGGCAACATTTTTTGTAGAAACGAAATCGCCCTTAATTAATGGTGAATGTACAATTCCAGAGAAATTAGATCGATTTAAAAAAAAACACTGGTTGGAGGTAAAGATATTCATCACAGAGATGGTCTCAATTGTAATAGATTAAGTAACTCAATGGCTTCTGATGCAATTTTCTGTGTGAGTAAGTAATAGTGCCGTTAAACCGTCGAAGCATATTACTCTTGGTATGACTGTAAAAAGCCTTTCAAGTAGCAGACAAATCATTAACATTTTAAATCGATCTGGACATTGCTGCAACTATACCACATTGATAGAGTTAGAAACTGAAGCTACCTACTCATCTACTCAGCGTTTTGAAGTTCCCCCTCCTGATATTATTCGAAACCCGTCATTATGCACAGGTGTACCTTTTGACAACCTTGATAGATATGTCCATACCTTAAACGGAAAAGAAACTTTACATGACACAGTAGGAATAATATACCAAAATATTGATAATGATTCTCACAATGAATTGAAGCAATTGTTCCTGATATCGTACCATATAGTAACCGATTGCAAATGTTAAGCCGCTTAACACGTGTTGAAAACATTCAACCATTTATTCCCGAAAACTTTTCTTTAATACAAACAATCGATCTAATACATTTGGATTCACACTTTTTCCATCTGCCAAATACTCCAATGTAGACTGACTTCAATATTCGTATCATGGAAGACAATAGCTTGAAACAATAAGTGTCCTACCTTACACCTATTAATTTGTCACCAACAAACATAGCAGTAGTGGTGAATACAATGCAACAGGCCCAAACAACTGGTAAAAAATGTAATCAAACTTATGTTCAGGTTACCTATAACTTGGCAATTGCTAAAATCTATACATATAATAAAATTGTAACAGGTCGATGTCTGTATATTATAGATATTAAAGAAAAATTAATGTGGGGGGTCTTTATTAGAGCACCAGAGGCCAAATCAACCATTTTTAGAATTTTTGTCTGTCTGTCTGTCTGTCGAAAACTAATGCATGGATTTGAATGCAGTTTGCACCGCTGTATTGCTAGGGGTCTAACTTAAAATATAGGAAGAAAAAAAATAGAGAGTTGCCACCTGTTTGAAAATTGGAATTTAAGTAAATTGATAAGAAAAAACGAATATTGCAATATGGGCGTCAAAAGAAAGAGGCTGAAGAAGAC
>NW_016161211.1:34846-38257 GCF_001687245.7 Rhagoletis zephyria
TTGAAGCGGGTTGCCACTTATTTGAAAACTTGAATTCAGTTAAATTTATAATATAAACTAAGTGTTGCGTTGAGAATAATAAAATTGCAAACAGGCCGATATCTGAACACAATGGATGTTAAAGAAAAATTAATAGGGGGTTTATTAGATCAACAGAAGCCAAATATAAAATTTTGGTATGTTTGTAAGCCTATCACGCAAAAGCTAATGTTTGGAATTAAATGCAGTTTTCACCGATGTACATATTGCTAGAGCTCCAATTGAAAATATGGAATCCATTTTTTTTGTTTTAGTTTATCGTCGATCATTATTCCTAGGTATTTGAACGTATTAACTTTTTCCAGTGCGTCGTTGTTTATATTTAGAGTTAGCAACGGACCCTTCTCAAAATTTCGCCTTGATATATCCACAAACTTAATTTTTTTTTTCTGTGTGGAAGGTTTTTCGCTAAAAAAATGTAAACTTTTTGTTGTTGCTGCCAAAAAATTAAGAAATCAGAGACGTCACGTTTTACAATTTCATACAGTTCTCTTTACAATGTATTTCACTAAACTACTAAACGGCTGCATCGAGAATGGAGCTTTGCGTTTACGAGTTTCGCTATAAACTGTCCTATCCTATTTGCATAAAACGATAGCTGAATAGAGTTCCGTCAGATTGTCGGAGATTATCTTACATTCGCTAGGTGGTGCTGGAGTAGAGTTATTTATAAAAATCGTATTTATTAACCGATTCCGTTCAAATTTTAAATGTTCGTTCAAATTTTAAATGTGAGCTATGTACCTGTATGATGGAAAATTCTTTTGATAAAAATTTACCCGATTAGTACCGCTCGAGTTAAGGTTGAAATTCTTAACACGTATTCATTTTATGGTAAGCAATGGTTTTGCAGAAAATGAACCCAATGGATGGCGCTGCAGCCGAAATGTATAGAAACCACGTGTGGTTGGTCTGCTTTGGACCTATGTTTAAGTTATACGAATTTAGTTTTCAGATCTCTAAATGAAGGATGGGGTTAAGTCTTGCATCTACCCAGAAATCAGTTCATAAATTTTACCACGAATTGTAAAAGTGGTGAATTAACAAGGAAATATTACCGTAGGTATATCAATTGCTTCATTTGAAAGATACCTAAGAGATCACACGACTCATTTAGCAATGTACCGGAAAATTTTTCATCCTGTGGGACAGCGAGGATTCTTGGCCCTCCTATAAAGAAAACGCACTTCTGTGCTCTTGAGTTACCCTATAAGAACTTTTATTGGCATACGCTTCGCACCAATGTTGTAGTTGCAAGATATACAAAAAGATTACGCATGATTGGCAGAGATCTCACAGGTGGAAATAAGACCATCAGTAAAGCTCATGCCACCAGAAGGGATTGGTATTCCATATGGCATCACAGCGTTACTATTATTTGCCTATGCGTGAGGAGGATACTGCACCTTAGTGGTTTCAACTTAAATCAAAAATTTTGACTTTACATACATGCATTGGCCAAAGCAAAAGCTCTTATTAGGCGCCGCGAAGAAAGTGGGCATTGGCTAGTAGCTTATAAAATTCAATCAACAGAGAGTCCGAGGATTGATAATCTTTTAATACATCTTAGTTCATTTCATCTAATGATGCCTTTTTTTAAATCAATTGAAGTTTTTATCAATGAGTGTGGATTATCACATATGATGGTGGAGAGCACAATTATAGCTTCAGGATCTGTGAGTGGAATAATCGAAGGTAAACATTTCAATTGTTGTAAACGTCTGCATCCATTGATGGCTTTAGATGCCAAGGCTACATTTTGATAAATTTTTGAAAGCGGAAAACATTGAACAAGGTTTCATTCGAGAACAAATTATTAATGATCATTTAAAATATCAGAATATTAAGGTTTCTAAATCAACTACAATAGAAGAATTATTACCGAATCAGGTATTCATTTTTTCATTGATCATTGGGCAAGTGATAACATGGCTTCTTTTATTGGCAATAAAAATATATAGTTGAAAACAACAAAGTAATTAAACTGTTGAAGATTTGTTGTCAAGTGAAGAGCACGAAGAAGCAGATTCGCTTATTATATATCATACTAGCCAATGCCCGCTTACTTCTCCGCGCCTAATAAGAGCTTTTGCGTTGGCCAATGCAAAAGAGTGTTTAAAAACAAAATTAGTCTGTAAAGTCAAAATTTTTGATTTAAGTTGAAACCACTAAGGTGCAGTATCCTCTTCACGCATAGGCGAATAATAGTAACGCTGTGATGCCATATGGAATACGAATCCCTTTTGGTGGCATGAGCTTTACTGATGGTCTTATTTCCACCTGTGAGATCTCTGCCAATCATGCGTAAACTTTTTGTATATCTTGCAACTACAACATTGGTGCGATGCGTATGCCAATAAAAGTTCTTATAGGGAAACTCAAGAGCACAGAAGTGCGATTTCTTTATAGGAGGGCCAAAAATCCTCGCTGTCCCACAGGATGAATAATTTTCCGGTACATTGCTAAATGAGTCGTGTGATCTCTTAGGTATCTTTCAAATGAAGCAATTGATATACCTACGGTAATCTTTCCTTGTTAATTCACCACTTTTACAATTCGAGGTAAAATTTATGAACCGATTTCTGGGTAGATGCAAGACCGCATGATCGTGCGTTAGAAAAACTTAACCCCATCCTTCATTTAGACATCTGAAAACTAAATTCGTATAACTTATACATAGGTCCAAAGCAGACCAACCACAGGTGGTTTATATACATTTCGGGTGCAGCGCCATCCATTGGGTTCATTTTCTGCAAAACCATTGCTTACCATAAAATGAATACGTGTTATGAATTTCAACCTTAACTCCAGCGGCACTAATCAGGTAAATTTTAATCAAAAGAATTTTCCATCATACAGGTACATAGCTCACATTTAAAATTTGAACGAAATCGGTTAATAAATACGATTTTTATAAATAACTCTACTCCAGCACCACCTAGCGAGTTTTCTAGTAGCATGTAATTGGACCATATATGTATGTAAGATAACCTCCGACAATCTGACGGAACTCTATTCAGTGTTTTTTGAGTTTATTCCGAACAACGAAAACGGCTATCATTTTATGCAAATAGGTATGTAGATAGGACAGTTTATAGCGAAACTCGTAAAAGCAAAGCTCCATTCTTTGTGAAAAACTTAAAAAAATTCTTCAAAATTTTCACAAAAATTTTACCTTACTGAAAATTAAAGACAAAGTTACAATAGTTCAATGGGATTTATAAATCTAGGAGAAAATGGTTCCCAATCGAGTGATACTTGCGCGTTTACGTAAATGTATATCGATCCAGCCTTTCCAATAATTACCACATTTCGCCATTACTACGGTATTGATAACATACGTAGCTGTGTAGAATTTTAGGACGTTAGCGT
>NW_016161211.1:38448-49316 GCF_001687245.7 Rhagoletis zephyria
TGCAGCCGTTTAGTAGTTTAGTGAAATACATTGTAAAGAGAACTGTATGAAATTGTAAAACGTGACGTCTCAGATTTCTTAATTTTTTGGCAGCAACAACAAAAAGTAAAAATTTTTTTAGCGAAAAACCTTCCACTTAGAAAAAAAAAAAATTAAGTTTGTGGCTATATCAAGGCGAAATTTTGAGAAGGGTCCATTGCTAACTCTAAATATAAACAACGACGCACTGGAAAAAGTTAATACGTTCCAATACCTAGGAATAATGATCGACGATAAACTAAAACAAAAAAAAAATGGATTCTATATTTTCAATTGGAGCTCTAGCAATATGTACATCGGTGAAAACTGCATTTAATTCCAAACATTAGCTTTTGCGTGATACGCTTACAAACATACAGACAAACATACCAAAATTTTATATTTGGCTTCTGTTGATCTAATAAACCCCCTATTAATTTTTCTTTAACATCTATTGTGTACAGATATCGGCCTGTTTGCAATTTTATTATTCTCAAATACTCTCATTTGATACCCATATGGCAACACTTAGTTTATATTATAAATTTAACTGAATTAAAGTTTTCAAATAAGTGGCAACCCGCTTCAAAAATATTTTCAAAAGTAAGCTTCCTAATCCTCTTTAGTTTAGTATTCGTATTGCAATATTTGATTTATTTTACAAATTTTAATGAATACAATTTTTCAGTCAGTTGGCAAATCCCCTAAAAATATTTTTAGCATTAAAATTTCCTAGCCTCTTTAGTTTGATGCCAATATTGCAGTATTTAATTTATGCTATCAATTAAATCAAATTAAAGTTTTCAAATAGGTGGCAACCTTCCACAAAATATTTTCAGCTGTAAGCCTTTGTAAATTTCTTTCTTTTGACAGATACATCGATACATCGGTGAAAACTGCATTCAATTCCATGTTCTACTGATGCGCGTACAAATATACAGACAGACAGTGATTCAAAAATTCAAAAAATTTTTTATTTGGCTTCTGTAGCTTTAATAAAAACCCACCATATTAATTTTTCTTTAATATGTATAAGGTACAGACATCGACCTGTTACAATTTTATTATATGTATAGATGTAGATATAGATTTCATTTATTTTATCAATTTAATACAATAAAATTTTTCAAACAGGTGGCAGCCCTCCGTAAAAATGTTTTCGGCAGAAAAATTTCCTAAACCCTTTCAGTTTGATACCCATATTGCAATATTCAATTTATCCTGTAAATTAAATTATATGTACATCTTCAAACAGGTGGCAACTCTAAAAAAATATTTTTGGCTGTATGTCTTCTTCAGCCTCTTTCTTTTGACGCCCATATTGCAATATTCGTTTTTTCTTATCAATTTACTTAAATCCCAATTTTCAAACAGGTGGCAACTCTCTATTTTTTTTCTTCCTATATTTTAAGTTAGACCCCTAGCAATACATCAGTGAAAACCGCATTTAAATCCATGCATTAGTTTTCGAGTGATGCACGAACAAACATACAGACAGACAGACAGACAAAAATTCTAAAAATGGTTGATTTGGCCTCTGGTGCTCTAATAAAGACCCCCCACATTAATTTTTCTTTAATAGCTATAATATACAGACATCGACCTGTTACAATTTTATTATATGTATAGATTTGCCAAATTAATTTCAACGCTGAAATTGTCATACGCTGCTCCGACACAGATCTTTTAGTTATACTTCTCGGCAACATGGACCATTTAAATGCTTCTTTAAAACTTTGGATAAATATGGATGTAGGAAACAATGAGAGATATATTAATATTAATGACCTCTACAAAACTCTTGGAAGTTCTCTATCGAAAGCTCTGCCGTGTTTTCATGCAATCACAGGGTGCGATTATATGCCGGCTTTCTTTCGGAAAGGCAAACTGAGACCTTTCAAATTGCTGGAAAAATCACAAGAGTACCACTCAGCTTTTCAAATATTATTGAGGATGATGAAGAATTACTCCAGCCTACATTTCTAATCCTAGAGCAGTGATTCCCAAAGTGGTCCAGGTGTCCACGGAAGACTCGACGTGGGTCCACGGTGACTTGAAAAAAATATGGGGGTCCATGAGTTGTAAGTGGGTTTATCTGGTTTCGATGTAAATAACCAAAATGGTTGCTTGATAGCCCCTTTATTTAACTTTAATTTTTTTGAGTGGTGTATAGTGTTCTTTACGCACTGCTGCACTTACCGTCACTTTGTGTTTTAATACTTAGGGAAGCCTTAAAGGCCACCTGCAGACTAAAAAGAACCGGATGCTGGTATGACAATGAGTGCGGCGCGGCGAAAATTGCTGGCGGCAGAGATTTAAGAACTTGTACCTTTTCAATGCTACAGGATAGTACGCCACCATTACATATGTTGAGGAGATTCTATAATTCCATCTATTCCATCGCTGAGACCGGACTCACACATTGTCTAATCTTCACTTATGGCTCCAAAATTGACTCTGGGTCATGATCGGTGGTCTTTTTCGAGGTTAATGGAGATAAGTCGCACTTTTCTCTAGGGGAATATGCTTCGGTCTTCCAGGCTGAGTTAATTGCAATACTCAAAGCCATGGACTACGTGGTGGAACATAGGTGGAGGGAAAGGAGTTTTGCGTGACTGCAGTGACAACCAAGCTGCACTTAAGGCATTGACCAGCCCTCTATTTAAGTACCCTCAAACTAGTTCGGCAAGGCAAATCTCGACTAAAATATGATGGTGAACATACCGAGGTTATTTTACTCTGGATGCCAGGTCACTCTGGAGTACCCGATTATGAGACATCTGATCATTTGGCCAGAGTTAGCTCAGACCAGGCATTCCTCGGTCTGCAACCAGTTTTAGCACTCCCACCTTCGGCAATCGAAGCCACCATCAGAAACTGGGTGAATACTTCGCTCAGCAATGCCTGAGAGGCATCGAGGGGATGCAGGTGGGCAAAACTCATGTTGCCTTCAATCTCACAAGGTCTATCATATCTTGCTCTCACTGCGCAGACGACACTGCAGACAACTTGCTGGACTGCTGACTGGCCACTTCACGTGACACAAACACCTGACTGTGATAGGCGTAAATGACAAGTCCATTTGCCCATCTTGCCTTGAAGAAGATGAGACGGTGGAACACTTTTTGTGCTTCTTGCTTGCTTGGTTATTTGCCATAGATTTTTTGAACTCGTTCTTTTCTCTATTGTCAGTTTTTGATTTAAAAGTTTGGCGTAAAAAGCTTAGCCGTTTTGATATTTTAAGTTTTGTGTTTTAAAAATGTGATATATATTTTTCGCCTCACTTTAAAACTCGGAGCGATAAAAATAAAAATAATGCCATTAACACAAATAAACTATTTTACATATCGTCAGCTGAAATGCAAAAAGACGTAACAACATCGTAGATGAAAATAAAAATGTCGTGACTAATATTTTAATGGTTTTCATAAAATGATGTGGGGAGTTATAATTCGATGAAATCCATCATATAAATCAAAAAGTGAATTTTGAATTTTTAATTAGTTATGACTTTTTGCCTTTCAACGATGAGGATTTTTACGTCTTTTTGCATTTCAGGTGACGATATGCTCCACGTGCAAAGTCATGAGTGAGCCGAGCATTTGATGAGTTTATGGTGAAGATAATGTAAATAACGGTAGCGCTCGCAGTGCTCTTAAAAAATATAACTCTTCCGAGCGAGAGAGTATTTTAGTGTATTTACGAGCTCTATTTTTTAAAACCTACAACTGTGTAATCACATCATTTTTATAAATAGAACACAAGAAAATATTTTACTTTTATTTTGGCCACTCTGAGTTTAGTTTTTGAATTCACGCGCGATGCAAATTTACATTGTTAGATCTAATTTTCACATTTAAAATTTTTACGAGCTTTGGTAATATTTAGTAATGTATCAGCAGGGGGTCCACCGAAACCAGTAAATTTTTGAAAGCGGTCTATGAGAAAAAAGTTTGAGAACCTCTGTCCTAGAGCAATTTATCTGTCACATGTATGGAAGTCGTGATGCTTCGAACGTCAGTGGCGTTCGATTTCATATATTTTCAAATACTTATCGATCTAAAAGTTCAAATGACAAATTTGAAAAGAAAATTCGACATTTTGATTCATCAAGCTTACCACCATGTAAATCTGAATTGTATCAGCATTTGTTACGAGTTCCTTGTGAGACAAAATTTTGGAGAAACGCTCACTTAAAACATCCAACATATTTATCGCCACAAGCCTCCGGCTGGACCATAAACGATAATAAATATGACTTCGTTTGGTTTGTTGGAGAGCAATTGCCGTCAACAGTTGCTGATATTATCGTTAAAGGTAAAAAAACCGAATAGAAAAAGTGGTATAAATACTTAATACCTAAGAGGAAATCCGGCATAAGTCATACAATTTTTTATTTTATTACAAATAATACAATACTTGAATTGGACAACGCTTCAAACGAAGATGATGATAGTGAATATGGAAATGTGAGCAGTGACGATGACGATGACGACGACTATCAAGACGCATCATTGGAGTACAAACTTTTATTTTTTGCGCACCGGTGCCATTATCTAATTGCTATCGCTTGCTGATTCCGAAAATCGAGTATTTTTTCCATAAACAAGTTTTCGGGATATTTGCAATTTACCGTTATTCAGCTTAAAAAAAGTGGTTCCACTTAATCACGGAAAGTATCTTATATGAAATGTAGCAAATGAAAGGTGGAAAAACTCCCCATAAACAGTATATATGTACATCAGTTTTCTGTAAACTTAGTAGTTTCTGAGAAATTTATTAACCATTCAAGATTTTTTCTTTTTTTACAAAAAAATTAAAAAAAATAAACCAAATTTAACAGGGAAAAAATTTAAGAAATAACAGATTTTTTGACAAATTTTTCATTTGTGGTAAAGCCTGTTCTTTTACAAAAAAAACTAGTAGTAATTTGAATAGAATAAAATCGGTGGATAAATAAAAAAGTATGATATATGAGCAGCAAAGAATGTTACTCATATGCCATGTACGAGTATGTACATACATTTTGCGCATTTTCATATGACCATTCACAACTATTTTATTCACATATCTATCGATTTTATTCCTTTTTTGTAAAGGAACATGCTTTAATACAAATGAAAAAAAAAATAATAAAAATATTGAAGTTTTTCCCTGTTAAAGTTAGAATTATTTTTAATTTTTTTCTTAAAAAAAGAAAAAACCTGGAACGATGAATAAATTTCTCAAAAACTACTGAGTTTATAGAAAACTGATGTACATGTATGTATACTGTTTATGGGGAGTTTTTCTACCTTTCATTTGCTACATTTCTTATAAGATATACGTTATTAAGTGGAACCACTTTTTATAAGCTGAATACCAATTGCAAATATCTCGAAAACTTATATAAGGAAAAAATACTAAATTTCGTAATCAGCAAGCGATTCTGTATAGGAATTCGATAGTGGTATCCGCTGCGCATTTTTGTTGTAAACCAGTGTTTAAATATAAATATGTTATGATAATGTCATGAATATAAAAATGTTATGATAATGTTATAAATATAAAAATTTTTGTGTTTTCTCTTGCTTTATTCCGACACTATAGAAGTTGATGTTTTTTGAAATGTTTTAAATTTTTATTTGCCTTAACGTATCGTCACTACAAACGAAGGCGCACTAGTGTTTTGACGGCGAAAACAGGCGCGTAAAAAAATTTTGCGAAGAAAGATGCTTATGAAAAACTTCGGCGAAGTATGTTAAGAGGCTTTGACGCTGAAGTTTTTTTATGCGTCTCTTTCGCCATCAACTTTTGAGCTCGCGCCTTTATTCATGTCTACTGACGGTATGTATTTGAACAAAAAAATATATAATTTTTGATATTCCAATAATTAGATTTGTGTTATAACGTTAGATAAGTAGTTATAGTTTCCAGTTTTCATACTAAAATCCTATGAAAGATCACTATTTTGCTGCTATCTCCCTCACTACCAGCGTAATACTTTTCAGCTTTAAATCGGTCTGCATCTTGCTTTAGCAACCGAATTAATGTCTGGCAAATTAATTTTAGATTCATTAGAACTTAAATATATATTAAATTTTGAGCTTTACTAAAATGAGTTGAAAAATTAAATTTTTTTTAATAAAAAATTAGGTCTGGCGCAATGTTAGCAACAACGGACAAGTCTGGCAATAATAAATCTACGATTCTAAAAGCTAGTTAAAGCCAATGAAAAGAAAATTATCCTTACTAAAATGACTTAAAAAATTAGCATTTTTACTGTAAAGATACGACGCACAGTAGTCAACTTTACCGCCAGGGAGATAACCGAGGGAGTGAGAGAGATGTCATATCAAAAAACCAGCTGACCTGAAATTCCTGCTCGAAAACGTTGCTAGATCTTAGACTACTTTTTCATATTCCCAATACACAAAAAAAAAATTTGTAGTTAATATCATTTTTACATGTTGTCTCTGTTGGGATTCGGACCCGGACCTCCTGGAAACTAACAAGTAACCGCATTAATCTCTGCAGGCTCAGCTACAGCCAGACATGTAAATGTACTTTCAAACGTCCAGTATGATTTATGTGCAAACAGCAAGTCGATTACCCGACTATGCATTTGATTTCATCCATTTTTGAATGCATTTGGCTTAAAGCACTTCAAAGTCAGTATGTTTATTTTGCAGATGGGGTATTCCATCGTCACGGGTGGGACATTTGTACAGCAAAAATAGGTTTTCTTTTTTAAATTTAAGTATAAAGTACTAAGCAATTCTACATTTCGATAAAGGTACACCTAGTTCACTAATATACGAGTTATTACCAAATACGAAAAATATTACAACTTGATTTTATATCGGAAAAATCCGGGCTGTTTCTTCTGTCACGGGTAGGACAAAGAAAAGACCCTGCTTTTTGGAGAACATATATTTCACAGAAAGTCTGTGAATTTACTTAACATTTCTATCTGAATTAGATGTTTTACTATACATAAAAGAACCAGCAATCCTAACAAAGCACAAACCATAACAAGAATTAGTTGTTTATTATTAAAAAATTCAAAATTCTCCTGTCACGGGTAGGACAACTTTTGTCACGGGTGGGACACGTATACGTACGATTTTCTTCATGGAATGGAGGTTCTAGTGAGATCAATATCAAAAGGCTTAGGTATGATAATTGTTAGAAGCCAAATACAAGATCAATTGACCCACTTTTATCACAGTAGGGTCATTTTAAGACGCACGATATTCTGCTGCCCTCATGATCAATTTTAGGGGGCAATATTTATATCAAACGAAAGCTAGAAGTCGCCAGTTTGATGTGTTAAAAAGCTGGGAGAATGGATTATTTGCAAACGCATGAAATTTTATATGCTTTTCCCAAATGCACTTCTGCACGGTGCATTTGATTGCAATGAAATTTTGAATGTGCCCTCATGATTTTCAAGTTTATTTAAACTATCTATGTATGTCTGGCTAACACTAACTACAGGTTAAACATGGATGCATCGGGTTGCAATTGTCGGATGTGTCCTCCTGACTTTAATCTTCACAATCTTGTATCATGGCAAGATCGTTGTTTAAACACCGTTGTTTTCCAAAGAATTCTTCATTCTCATTCTTTTGGTTGTTTCAGAATTTGGAGAACCTGTAACGTCAACCGCGTTTTTCGATTTTAGTTTTTGTAATTCAATTTTAATCCTTTCTTTTGTTACTGAAATAGCTTTTGATCAGAAATAACGAAAGAAGGTTACCACCGCTATTTGTATTTTTTTGTATCATTTAATACTAGAAATTCATATACCAGACCCAAGGTTTGCTCTATGGTAATTAATTAACATTTTTTATTGAAATATTTTTCAATGGGTTGCTTTGCTCGTTTAGACATTTCCTTCATTTGGTACCAAACTTGTTTAATTTGGATAAGCGGTTTGTTTATTATCCGGAAAAGACTTTTAATTGGGAATAAAAAATATCTGGCCAAGTTTAACTGGTAAAAAAAAACTGTTATTTTCGGTTCCTTCAATATTCGCATTCGCAAAAGATCCGCATTGATTATTGCGAATGCGAATGTTAAAATTAATGCGGAAGCTCCGCGGTTGCGAATGCGATTGCGAATATTCGCAACAACCCTGATAACGACTACGTTATCACGTCGATAGCGATGTCTAACCTGCTGTTAGTGTTAACCAAACATTGAGTAACGGGCCCTAAGAGTGGCTGGAGTTGAGTTATTTTTGGAAAACTGATTTCATGGACAAATCAGGCTCAAATTTATCTATTCTTTGGTGAAACCATAGAACGTCAGAAATGATCTTGTGTATTGATGTCTAATCCGAAAAGTTATCTGCATTAGAATACTTGTACGCAGATACATATATCTTTGTCACTTAAAGGCTATTTATTGGATTGAATTCATAAGTTAGGCGAACTTCTACATTTTTTTGGTTGGAAGTTTTGGGGTAATTGTTAGTATTGACTTTTGGATTGTTGTTAAGCAACCCTCATCATAGAATTCTCTGGCGTCTCTATGATAGTAATGTTTACCTTGACCATTCGAGCTGACCACGCGAAATTTTTTACTACATCGCTTAGCCCATCAACAGTATTATGGTGTTTAGTCAACCTGAACTTCAAATTTTTGTGGCATTAAACATAGGTTTGAAACGTTAAACTTGTTTTTTTTTATTGTTATTCACCATTAGAAAAAAATGTATATGTGATTGTCACGGGCGGGACACGATAAAAGGTTTCAAAATCTCTAAAGTAGGCACTTATAATATAATAAAAGAGATGAAATAGCGCTGCATAGTATAAACACACTCTAGTTATGAAATTATAGAAAAATCCCCGAAGTAGTAACTAAGCAATACGAAGTTTAAAACCTTTTTGTCACGGGTGGGACATTCAAAACCGTAGTGTTTTCACCCCTTTATATAATTTAAATGCTTATTTTTACTTCAATGCCATGTTGCTTCTTTGGGACGAAGAAAGATAGATACATGTATTCCCCACTTCAAAAAAATAATAACTTTGTAAATACTTGATTTTGCAGAGACTTCTATATTAAAATATATTGTCGTATTCAATTACTTTTCTAATGTTGAAGTTTTGAGTGCATTTACAGTGTAATAAAATAATATAACTAAATTTTTTCTTAGAAAGTACGTTAATTTGAGATATTTAGCATTGATTCATCAAGCATTCCATGTTCAATAAGTTACTATATAATTGGAGACAATGTTTCACATACTCATGGAATACCCCAGATGTATTTTCAACCAATTTGCTTAGTATTAAATGCTGAAATAGTTAATGGGCCGAAGTTAATGATTTTTTAACTCATTTTGAATTAATTGCAAAGATATGTATCAAAAGTGTAAGCATTTGGCTTATCTCAATCAGGCTATAAGTAGAAATAAATTAATTTTTTTTTAGGTAATTGTAAGCTATGCCGTACTGGATGGCAATGGAGAAAATACTTCAAATTTTGTACATCTATAACGAATATTAGCTCTGATCTAATACTTTTCGTGAAAAATCCTATAAAACTGTCAAACAGCAAACTTACTCTCTGAAGTGAGAGTAAAAAGTGAGTAACAACAAAACGTACGGGAACAAAAAAACCATTTTTCCTGTACAAACGCCAAACAGTGATTGCTTGACACTTTTCATGATTTTACCAGAAGAAAAAGTTCGGGTAAAATCTTGCAACTTCATTCTCTACACAACTCTCCAAAAGTCGCTCTCATTTACAGGATTTTGGAGTACGGGAACATTCTTCCTGTTACTTCCTGCAAGTTCGTGTAAAATCCTGTAAGTTCATGGAGTACTGGATCATAGCTATTATTAAATTACTTTGAAGAATTATGTAGGGCACGAAAAAAGGGTATGTCCCAAATCTGATTTACGAAAATAAACTTGGTAGGTATATGCAATAGTAAATGTACATATGTATGTAATGTATGCATGTAGAATATTGTCGCAATACCTCATACTTGCGGCATATGCAATACCACGATATAGTATAGGATAGTACGACAATTTCAGGGAACAAATTGAATTTCCTCAAAACTTTTGAACGGTGTACAGTGTTGCCACTTAACCATATTTTCTGTTACCAAATCAGTTCTCAAACTACCAATAATTTTTTTATCATTGAAACGAGAGTTTATGGGTTTTCGAGCTACATAATTAGTATTCGTAGGTATCTACATCTATACATATAATAAAATTGTAACAGATCGATGTCTGTACATTATAGATATTAAAGAAAAATTAATGTGGGGGGCGTCTTTATTAGAGCACCAGAAGCCAAATCAACCATTTTTAGAATTTTTGTCTGTCTGTATGTTTGTTCGCGCATCACTCGAAAACGAATGCATGGATTTGAATGCAGTTTTAACCGATGTATTGCCAGAGGTCTAACTTAAAATATAGGAAGAAAAAAATTAGAGAGTTGCCACCTGTTTGAAAATTGGAGTTTAAGTAAATTGATAAGAAAAGATGAATATTGCAATATGGGCGTCAAAAGAAAGAGGCTGAAGAAGGCTTACAGCCAAAAATATTTTTTTTAGAGTTGCCACCTGTTTGAAAATTTACATTTAATTTAATCTATACATATAATAAAATTGTAACAATTCGATGTCTGTACATTATAGATATTAAAGAAAAATTAATGTGGGGGGTCTTTATTAGAGCACCAGAAGCCAAATCAACCATTTTTAGAATTTTCGTCTGTCTGTCTGTATGTTTGTTCGCGCATCACTCGAAAACGAATACATGGATTTGAATGCAGTTTCCACCGATGTATTGCTAGAGGTCTAACTTAAAATATAGGAACAAAAAATTAGGGAGTTGCTA
>NW_016161211.1:50438-54146 GCF_001687245.7 Rhagoletis zephyria
GAAATTTTAAACACAGGTGGCAACTCTCTAATTTTTTCTTGTATATTGGAAGCTAGATCTCTAGCGATACATCGGTGAAAAAATTCTAAAAATTGTTTAATTGGCTTCTGTAGCTTTAATAAAAACCCATCATATTAATTTTTCTTTAATATCTAAAGGTACAGCTGTCGACCTGTTACAATTTTATTATATGTATAGATGTAGATATAGATTTCATTTATTTTATCAATTTAATACAATAAAATTTTTCAAACAGGCAGCCCTCCCTAAAAATATTTTCGGCAATAAAATATCCTAANCAACTCTAAAAAATATTTTTGGCTGTAAGCCTTCTTCAGCCTCGTTCTTTTGACGCCCATATTGCAATATTCATTTTTTCTTATCAATTTACTTAAACTCCGATTTTCAAACAGGTGGCAACTCTCTAATTTTTTTCTTCCTATATTTTAAGTTAGACCTCTAGCAATACATCGGTGGAAACTGCATTCAAATCCATGCATTCTTTTTCGAGTGATGCGCGAACAAACATACGACAAACAGACAGACCGACGGACAGACAAATATTCTAAAAATTGTTGATTTGGCTTCTGGTGCTCTAATAAAGACCCCCACATTAATTATTCTTTAATATCTATAATGTACAGACATCGACCTGTTACAATTTTATTATATGTATAGATGGCGGATAGTCTGCTATATGTTCAGCCCAAAAAATTTTTTAAGATTTTTATTTTATTTTATACCAAATAATTGATTTCCAAACCTAAAGTTTTCTCATTTTCAAATAACGTTATTTAGGTTTGAATTTTTGTAAATGAGGAATTAAAAATAAATAAAACATTGGGGGCCTAGTAGAAATTTTTGGGCGGAACACATAGCAGATGGCCCCAACTATCACCAGTTCGCGTATGTTAAAACGTCTACCAAAGACTCTGTATTAACTAATATTACAAACAACAAATTAAAATAGAAATGACGAAATATTTTTTCACTCATCTCTGTCACATTCAACAAAAACTTATGCGTTTTGAATTGGTTCACGCAAAAGACTGATAATTTCTTCGGAAATGGCATCTGCTTTTCGAAGAGGGGGTCATCTCAAACTGGTTATAACAGAATCAGATGTTATAATTAACATGTGAAATAAATCTTCGTTAAATTCCTTCCTGGTCATTTTCCGAGTGTTATGCTCGCGATACCATCTGAAGTATTTGTTGCGAGCCTCCTGGGCTTCCTCAGAAAAATGCCCTACTGGCAAAGGCATACCAAAGGTAATACCAAATGTCATGAAAATTTAGTAATTTTTTAAATTCTTGGGCGCCATATTGGATGCAGAAGAATAACAGATGTGCCCTATAAGGAAGGGCGTAATATTCGGTAACGATAA
Organism: Rhagoletis zephyria; assembly: GCF_001687245.7. Taxonomy (NCBI): domain Eukaryota; kingdom Metazoa; phylum Arthropoda; class Insecta; order Diptera; family Tephritidae; genus Rhagoletis; species Rhagoletis zephyria. The sequence continues at coordinate 51,826 of NW_016161211.1, forward strand.
CTTCCGATAACAGCCTTCGGAGTTGCCATGAATGCGAACCTCTAAATAGCAAATTTCAAAAAAATTAAACAATTTATTTAAATCTCGGGCGCCCTATTGGATTTTGAATTTTCTAAAACTAGTTTGAAATTTGTAATAAGCGAACCTCAAAATACCATTGACTTCAGGTTTGTCAAGACACATCTTATAAATAATATGATGCTAAATATAGAAAAATTACATTATTCCGTAGTGTTTTATATAATTTATGTTATTTGGAACAACTACTAAAGTTGGTTTAGTGTAACAAAAGTGGCCCCGATCTTTTTGGCGAGTATGCGCGACTTTTCTTTTCGTAGATCCTTAACCCTAGAACACTAACGTTCGCCTGTGAGGCGGAACGAATTCGGTTTTCTCGCGATATTTCAGGAACGCTTTTTATGATCAAAGTAAGCGTTCACGCCAACTCAGTTTAGCGTTGTACGAGGTTGTTAGCTGACGCACATTATACAGTGGCCTTGCGTGGCAGAGTTCCACGCCTTCTTGACGCCTGACAGGCGAACGTTAGTAGTAAAGGTAATTTTGTTTGCTGTACTTATTTCAGTTTTTAACATGTTTGTTCGCTATTTTCTGTATTGAACTTAATATATTTTTTTTTACTTTTCGAGAGGGTTACCTATGAAGAACAAGTTCTAAAATGGTTGGAAGAAATATTGTTGAATGGAAGCGATAGTGAGGACAATTTGGAAGAAGATTTCAGTGAATGGGCCTTATGAATAAAAGAACTAAGTAGTTGCTTTTTCTTATGAATAAAAGAACTAAGTAGTTGCTTTTTCTTGAGATTTCAAACCTTTTGCTTGATTTATTCAAATAAATTTACGTAAACGGTCTGACATTTTAAGAAAAATTAATTACTTAGTTTTTATTCATAAGGCTCAATGTGATACAAAAAAGTCGATTTCATTTGTAGGTACAAGTCGCAATAGAAAAGATAAACTATGAATTCCTTTTAGATGTGAAAGTAAATACGAATACCTTTAAGATAATTTATGGAATGTTTGAGTTCGTGCGTTTTAAAATATTTTATTTTTTTTTTTTTTAAATTACCGCTCTCAAAATGATAATAAAATATTTGTTAAATTTCAATACGAATTATTTTTATTAATATTAAAAAAATTGTATTAAATAATTTTATTTTTTACTTAAGAAACATATGAAATATATTTAAGTCCATTTTTTAAATAAATTTAAGGTTTTAAAAAGACAAAATATGTACTTTTTTCAAAGTAGCCTCACAGGCGAACGTTAGTATTAAAGGAATAAAAAATGAGGAGTATTCTAGGGTTAACGGACCCTAGTAATTCCTTTTTGGTAAAGGAATGAAGGTATACTCTGCTCTACTCATTAGTTATACCGTTTTGAAGAAAATATTTCTTGAAAAATAAGCCGCGTTTTTAATAAAAATGGCCTCCACTCTTTTTGGCGCGAGTATACGCGGCTATTCTTTCTATGCATCCTTAACGGACCCCTTGCATTACTTTTCGATAAAGGAATGAAGACCCTACTCGGCCCTACAAATTAGTTGTACCTTTTTGAAAAAAAATATTTATTGAACAATAATCCGTGTTATTAAGATATTCATAATTTGGCAAAAAAAATGTATTAAGTAATATTTCACATGAAATCATAATTTTGCATCTTTAAGAAGTAACACTAGACAAGCAATTACTATTATAATTTAAAGTTTCCATAAAAAAATTGTTAAGAAAGCTATCAACTCATAACTGTTAGAACAGGCCACGATCGAATTCTTTAACTTAAATGGATTCAACGGGTTGCTCAGCACATTTTATTAAAAATACTTACCAGCTTTGAGTTCGCTGGACATTTCTGAATAAGAATGACTTTACTCCAGTTAATTTATCACAGTATAAAAATAGGCCTTTTTCGTGTAAAACATGCCGTATCCGACCACTGTGCGTCGTTTTTAAAAGAAACAGACTTGACACATTTATATATAAGACTAACCAATGCCCGCTTACCTCGCGGCGCCTAATAAGAGCTTTTGCGTTGGCCAATGCAAAAGAGCGTTTAAAAACAAAATTAGTCTGTAAAGTCAAAATTTTTGATTTAACTTGAAACCACTAAGGTGCAGTATCCTCCTCACACATAGGCCAATAATAGTAACGCGGTGGTACCATATGGAATACCAATCCCTTTTGGTGTCATGAGCTTTACTGATGGTCTTATTTCCACCTGTGAGATCTGCCAATCATGCGTAATCTTTTTGTACGATCTTGCACCTACAACATTGGTGAGATGCGTATGCCAATAAAAGTTCT
>NW_016161212.1:0-4134 GCF_001687245.7 Rhagoletis zephyria
ATGTGGATTTGAATGAGTTGCGCGTCATTGAAGTAGGCACATTTACGTATGCGCGCCACCTGCGTGATTTGGTACTAAGTCACAACAAACTTGACTGGACGCGCGCTGAATCATGTGTTGTACTCGAGGGAGTACGTCGCTTAGAAATGCTTGGTTTGCAAAACAATTCGCTGCGCTACCTATGCAAACAACTAGGCGTGTCTAACTACACCCTCGCGAATGCCTTATGCTTGCTTGATGTGCGGCAAAATAAATTTACTCATCTAAGCGCGCAACTCTTGCACGCGCTAAATAGGAGTGAAACGCTGCGCTCCATAAAACTGGAGCAGAATCCTTGGGCTTGCGACTGTGAGGCCCAGGCGCTGCACGCGTTTGTGCGTAGCAATCGTGTGCGCTTTCCCGAAGTGATATATGTGAAGTGCAATGAGCCAAAGCAAGTGCCGCTGGTCGAACTCGCTTACCGCGACTTCTGCTTTCCTGATTCGACGCTGGTTTTTACTTTAATCAGCGTGTCGGCGCTTAGCCTGCTGGTAATCTCCATCGCACTCTGCTACTATAAGTATAAACTGCAGCTGAAAATTTGGTTGTACGCGCACGGCGCGTGTCTGCGTTGCATCTGCGAGGCTGAATTGGTTCCCGATCGCCGGTGCGACGCTTTCATCTCTTACACTCACCAAGATGAGCACTTCGTCTAGCATGAGCTTTTGCCTGGGCTGGAACAGGGCACACCACCATTCAAGGTGTGCATACACGTGCGCGACTGGGTGGTGGGCGCGTTCATATCTGAATAAATTATCGACTCTGTGGAGCAATCGCGCCGTACTATCATCGTTCTATCGCAGCATTTCATACAATCCGAGTGGGCGCTCATGGAATTCCGTATGGCGCATCAGCGCGGGCTCAATGAGGGACGCACGCGCATCATACTGGTGATATATGGCGAATTGACGAACACAGACCTGCTGGATCAGGAGCTGCGCGCATATTTGAAGATGAACACCTATCTGAAGTGGGGCGAGCCGTGGTTTTGGGAAAAGCTGCGCTATGCTATGCCACATTCACGCCGTGGGTGGGAAAGCGAGAAGCGCGTAAGTCGGCGCGTTGATAACATTCCCTTGCAAACGTTGATGAAGCGCGCGTAATTAAGTTGTGCCGCGCTGTGACGGCAACTCAGTGAGAGGCGTAAAATGTCATTGGAAATAAGATGCGCGATAACGCTGCACTGACAACTAGTAATTACAGAGAATTTTTCATATTTAATTTGCATATACACGAGTAAGACACGCTCCACTCGCGACGTCAACACCTACAATTACTCGTGTTAAACTTTATATCAATTGAATGCTTTCATTAACATATAAAATGCTTGTGCACGCAAGTTTGCGATTTCAACGATGCATGCAAAAAGTTCACATTCAGTCTATCGCCAGCGACTCGCGCGCTTTGAACGAGCATACTAGAGGCGCAAAAATGCGCCAACCACTAAACGCCGCTACTCTGCAAGAAGCTGTAATTGTTCTCGCGGAGTTATTATTGCTGCTCACATGCCACTGGCTGCCTTGCCAGGCTGCTGATAACAACGAACGGGATTTCACCAGCGACGTTTGCGCCGAGATTGCTGCGAATAGCACCTGCAACTGCACTTACAGCAGCAAATATGATTCAGCTTCTATAGGCTGCAGCAGCGCGGACGGTGGCACGCACATACAAATTTCAATTTACGAGAAGACCGATGTGGAGATATTTTGCACACCAGCAGTGGATACGTACCCGACTGTATCCGCAGAGCTGCTGGCGCGCGTACCGCTGCTTGGAGGGATGCGTAAGTCACTCTTTCTTGGCGTTCACCACTGTGTGCGCTTCACCGAGTTGTTGGCACACATGCAGTTGACGCACGTCAGCATTTTGCATGTACATGGTCTTGGAATGTTGCCTTTACTAACCGCACGACATTTCGGATATAACCTTAGCTTTTTGCAGACGATAAGTGATTTGGAGTTGCTGGCGCAGCCACAACAGCGCACATTGGACGCAGCCCAGCAGTTAGACGCTGATTTGTTTACTGCTTTTACGTCACTTTGGAGTCTGAAACTCGACTTGAACTTCACGCATTTGCCGCCGGGCATTTTTCGCCCACTGGGTGCCAATTTAATTGACTTGATGATATATGGCGGACTGCTGGAATTTCCACGCCCAGCGCTAGCACCACTCGCGTCTCTCAACTCGCTCACCATGATGCGTCATCAGCTGACGGATCGCTTACGCAAAGATGATTTTGAGGGGCTTGGCCTTCTCGAGATTCTTACGCTACATAGCTGCAGTATTTCCAAGCTGCCAGCGCGGATTTTTGAGCCACTGCCAGCGCTAAAGCGGCTGCGCCTAACCTCAAACCAAGTGCGGGAGCTTCCTACTGCGCTTTTCGTGGCACAAAAACGCCTACAGGTGTTGGACCTGAGTCGCAATGAGCTCGAATCGCTGCCACCTGGCTTATTTCACCCGTCCACAATGCTAGTGAGCTTGACTTTGTCACACAATCGTTTGCTGCAGCTCAGCGCGCATACACTACCTACACTACACGCGCTGGTAGAACTTAATTTGGATAACAATGGCTTGCGCGCAATCGCCCCCGGCAGTCTGGCGCAAGCGCAGCGGCTGGAGATACTTATGCTCTATAACAATCAGCTAAATTGGACAAGCGCAGAGGCGTGTGATGTGCTCGCGGGTCTGCGCAGCCTCAACACGCTTCAACTGCAGAACAACTCGCTACATACCTTATGCGCACAGCTGAGCGCGCCCAACCACACCACCAGCCGCCTGCGTTTGCTTGATGTACGATACAATAGCATAGCGCGCTTGCCCGCGCAGCTAATCCGCACGCTGAACGACAGCACGTCGCTGAAAGACTTGTATCTCTCGCATAATCCATGGACGTGTGACTGCAGCGCCGATTTGCTGCATGGCTTCGTAAAGCACAATCGCTTGCGTTACCGCGACATGCTTGAAGTGCGTTGCGACGATCCGCAGATGCCGCCGCTCGTTGAACTAACCTACCGCGACTTCTGCCTACCCGATCTAGGCGTGAGCTTGACATTTGTTTTAGCCTTCACTGTGCTTTCGGCCCTCATCCTGCTGGCCGTCAGCACCGCGCTTTGCTACTACAAATACAAGCTGCAGCTGCAAATCTGGCTTTACGCGCATCGGCTGTGCTTGTGTTGCATCAGCGAGACTGAACTGGATCGTGATCGTAAATATGACGCCTTCATCTCTTACGCGCATCAGGATGAGCACTTTGTCGAGCACGAGTTGCTGCCTGGCCTCGAGCATGGTACGCCGTCATTCAAGGTGTGCATACACGTGCGTGACTGGCTCGCAGGCGCCTTTATATCTGAGCAGATCATTGATTCAGTGGAACAATCGCGCCGCACAATTATTGTCTTGTCACAACATTTCATACACTCCGACTGGGCGCGCATGGAATTCCGCATGGCGCATCAGTGCGCCTTGAATGAGGGACGTACGCGCATCATACTGGTGATCTATGGCGACTTGGAGAACGCGGAGTTGCTGGATCAAGAGCTGCGTGCGTATCTGAAAATGAATACGTACTTGAAGTGGGGCGAGCCGTGGTTTTGGGAGAAGCTGCGCTATGCTATGCCGCATTCGCGCGTCCGCTGGGAGGGCGACGATTGCGGCGGGAGGATGCGTTCTGATGAGATTCCACTGCATGCGGCTATGCTGAGGGCATGAACAATGGGCGTGCTTTGTGCGGAGGTGTTTGCATTCGATTATTGTTTTATTTTTGTGAGAAGAATTGCATAATAAATGTTTATTTTCATTATGAATATTAAATAGTAAGTGATTACACTTGTAGATTAGAAATCGACATTAAATATGTTTTTAATGATTTATACTTTCTTTGAATATTTTTCGAAAAGCGACTACTTATCATTTAGTGAAACCAGAGTTGCCACATGTCTGATCTTAAGCGTAGAAAAATGTGAATCCACATATAGTCGACACGCATTTTTAAAAATATGAATTAAAAATTAAAAAAAATTAAAAAAGTTTTATAATAGTTTAACAATAGAGTTGCCGCTTGTATTTATTATACCCGAGCGCACTTGTGCACAAGGG
>NW_016161212.1:7181-50906 GCF_001687245.7 Rhagoletis zephyria
ATATATATATATATACATATGTATGCACATGCTACTTACATAGGTATGTATGTCGATCAAACCACTTTAGAAGTAGTGAAGGATTTTCATTGTTGAGGCTGCTCATGACAATTTGTTGCGAAAAAGTTTCGCAGTTTTAGAGTTTTCCTTTTTCCTATTTTTTTTTTTAATTTGAGTTGTGTATTTGATTGCGGCCTTTTTTCTCTTGAGTAGTAGGCGCAAAGTGGTGAACTTATTTAGTTTATTTCGGTGGAAAAATACTATTTAAGTCAATCTTTGGGCAACGATTAATATAATCATCGATAACAAAGTCGATTATTATATAGAACACGCCATCGTAGAAATGTACATCGATAGATTCACTAATGGCAAATTTTATCAAAATGTCGACCGATAAATATATCGATAAATAAATTAATAACGTTTTAAACAGCTATATCGAGATATAAATCGAAAGGAACATTGATTAATATATGCAAATATCTATAGAAAGTCCATAAATTGGTATATCTATTACGTTATCTTAGAAATGTACAAATTTTTCGAAGAACCTATTATTGCTAAAATTTATTGAAATATCGATCAGTAAAATTATCCATGAATGACGATTTAAACTGCCATATCGAAAAAATATATCGAAAATAATTTTGAGTATCCGAAACAATATCGGTTAGTAAAAAAATCGATTACAGAATCGATATACTAATCGAAAGCTTGACCTAAAAGAATGTATTACGAAAATGATATCGACAAATAATGCGAAAAGTAAGTGAAAATATTAATAAAGACATATAGAAATCTAACAATTAATACATATCGCCAACCGAAAAGCAAAAAGCCATAACTAACGTCACTGAAATACAAAAAAGTTGAGTCAAATAATTTCTTTTTTTGCATAAACGCTGTGGGTGGAGATTTTTAATTCGATAAAATGCATCATACCAATCAAACACCGAATTTCGAATTTTTTTTTATTAGTTATGGCTTTTTGCGTTACAGGTAACGATTTGTATGTATGACAAATAGGGATAACAAGTACAAAAAAAAACTAATTTAACGATAATATTATGGTGAAACGGCAAAAAATCAAAGCTCAATAAAACGAAAAATAAAAAAAATGGATAACAAACAACAAGTAATTTTTAAGCAAAAAATATTACCGACTTCAATGCTCATATAAAAATATAGGGCTACCGTTAATTTCTTCATGACACAATGATCGGAACTAAACGAAATTGGTATGGAACCACCCTTGAGCTGCCGATAAATAATGGAAAATGGTTCACGTGGTCCAAAGTTATACGGAAACATACATAAAAATATATTCCGATGAATTGACAACCTTCCTAATTTTTTTGAAGTCGGTTGAAAAGCGAGAAAAACATATAGAAAAAGCATTTTCCACACATATTGTCAAAAATATTGCCAAAACAAAATCGATTAAATTATTTATGATGATTTATAGAAAATTATCGATATCGATTAAAGTAATTTATCGTATATAAAGTATATAAAGAGCGTAAGACATAACCGAACGAGACTTCAAGGTAGAAAAAAAGTCCATAAAAATCGATAAATATGTATATTAATAGACTTATCGATTAAAAATTATCTCTACAGCTAAGTATATCGTGAAATATTAAGAAAAACCAAATCGATAAAATATATTAGTACGCTATATAAAAATTTATCGATTCATATGTATATCTATAAGTGAAATTAATCGACAAAAATATAACGAAATAGCAGATTCAATGAAAGAAAGGCACTAAAAATCAGTAGCAAAATCGATAAATGTGTCGAAAACGCCAGGTATAAGAATGCATTAAGACAACGATATCGATAAATATTGCCAAAACCAAATCGATAAAAATATTAATGAAAACATGTCGATATTTATCGACTCGTACCTATATCGTAAATAATCGTATAATATAATGTATAATTTATTGATAAAAGTCTGATGAAATGAGGGGAAAAATATGGCTATGTAGATAGATAGATAGTTAGTTATAGCACTGCGATCGGTAGGTCTATTTTGCTCTTAGCTCATCACAACACCTCGACTAGCCCTAGAGACTATATAAATTTCATAATAGATCCCGGAGATCAGAAAGTGTAAAGGAGTATCCTTGGCAGCGGCGCAAAAGCGACACAGGTCAATGGACCAGATTCCTAATTTAGACAGGTGGCCCTCTTAGCCTGCAACGGTTCGACAAAAAAACCTGCAATGATTCTTAGTTTCTCCTTGGGAAGATCCATGTTTAAGCTGTGTTGTACGCCCCTAATACACTCGCTGACCAACTGATCAGCTTCCTCATTTCATATCAATAACCTCAGCCAGAGCATTTAGCCTCTCTACACTCTCCAAAACCAAAGAGGACTTGATCTCGAATGATGAGAGAGCCGCCGGACTATCGTTCGTAATAAGTATCCTCGCGCTTTGATAATTTCTTCGACATAAATAGATCCTTGGCATAGACCTCCACTTGAAAGATGCTGGGGAAGGTTCCCAGGGGCAACGAAAGCTTCAGTTTGGGGCCATACACGCCTGGCTATGTATGTGCAGAGTTTCGTGTTGCCAATGCAGTTTAACTTAAAAGGTATATATATAAAAAGAAGATTATGTGGCTTCATGCTTTGCTCTGAGTAAATTTTGCAAGATTTAATTCAGACTTTTACTTTCTTGTTATTTTTCTAATCTGTATTACTTTCTTGTACTTGTTTCTAAGCAAATTTTTATCAAGTCACTTAGCCTGTAACTATGTAAATATTTACATACATACATATAATGTGCGACTAAAAGCGAAAATAAAATATAATTTCTTATATCCTCTCATCTATGCACACATAACCACGTACATACATACATAGATATATATTTACATTTATAAGCAAAAAGCTTCAGTGAAATATTATTAAAAAAAAACTAAAAAAAATCCAACTCTTCTCTTGCTCCTCTCTTCATTTCCTTCCGTCTCAGCACCCATTCAAAAATAATAACAAAAAAAATGAAATAAAATAAATATGCAGCTGCAATCGCAAATGCAACTCTGTGCGCGCATAAACTACTATTTCAAAAGCACTCTGCTCCGTTTGGTGTGGAATGTGTAGTGAAGTGGAATGAAGTGCCGTATGGAAGTATGGAAATGGAGTAAAATAGTACCAAACGGGTGAGGTGGGCAGCAGCGGCCGGAAAGTGCAATGGAGATGTAATTTTACAAACAAAGCCACATATGTATGTACATACATGTTTACATATGTATACGTATTTATGTGCAAGTAAGTATGTAGTTCGAAACGTTTGGTATGCCGACTTCGAAGTTCATTTAAATGCATTGCTGATAAGAGGCATACAAATATGGATAAATATATGAGTACTTTGTACGTATGCATGCAATGTACATATGTATGTCTGTATGTCTGTTTGTATGAATATACCCGTATGTATGCGTGCAATTTGGAATGCGTTGTATATAATTGCTTTTGAATCGCTTTTGTGACCGCGCATGTAAGTATGTATGTATGCATTTGAATACTTGATATGCACATAAAATTTTCTTTCAAAATGCAATGACCCAGAATGATGAGATCATTGGAAAATTGTGAGAAATATTTGCATAAGCGTTTCGGTGAAAGAAAAAATGTACAGTTAAAACAATATTAAAGGTGATAAGTCAATTGTGGCCATTGCTTGAATTTATAGTTCAAGCACAGTAGGGGTTAATATATAAAATGTTCTATTATTGTAAGTATGTCATATTCTTTTAAAGTTTTTACGTAATTTTCAAAGCACCGTAGCTTACGCCAAGATTCATGTGAACGGGTTGATTTTTTTTTATTTAAATTTTCTAATTCTAAAATTAGAATTTGTTAAAATAAATATCAGATAGTCCCTAAAAGAAAAAAATACAAAATCTTTAGTTAATTTGTAGAAGTTAACTTTTCTGAACGCTTAAAAACTTGAATGAAAAATTTCCTCAAAAAGTATTTCTTTCCACAAAATGTGTCTTGGATTTCTTCTATTAAAAAAATGCGCTTTAAATTTTTAAGATTTGTTATTGGACAGATACTTTTCTTTTGGTTATTATTACTCACACTGCATATTTTTAGGATTTGTAATATATATATAAATTTTTTATAATTTCAATGCCTAGTGAAAATTCGGCATTAGGAATTTCTTTCGGTTATTATTTCTCACACTGCATTAGGATTTGTAATTAGTTTTTTTATTGGACTGATGGAGATGGACAGACACTTTTATCTTGGAACGAATTTCCGATATCTTCAACTAACACAAACGAAAAAATACGTTTTATTTTTTTATAGCAGTTTTTGTGATCTTAAAACAAAAAAGAATAAAATAGAAAAAATTCGAAACTTTTTTATTGCGTAAGAAATATACATATTTTGTTTACCATTACTTTTCAATATTTGTTTCATACATACGTATGTATGCACAACCCCTTCAGCAATATTTTACTTATCAAATTTAATTCATAAATAATTAAAATACTTATTTATCGTTTATTTATTAAAAAAAAACTAGATTCCTTTTTTTAAATGCCTCAACTCGAAAGTTGCGCGTAAATAGAACAACTAAGTTCGTAATTCATTCATTACGATAATTTTAATTAAATTCCAACCAATTGTACTTGATTTGCATGCTTACTTTAAACCCTGTAGGAAATGCAGCCAAAAGAAGCGTAGGTTGAGAAGAAATTGGTGTACAGGTAGTCTAAAGATGGAAAGTTTTCGCTTAACTGACTTCTAAACCAGCGACAAGCGAAAGAGCTTTAAAAAGCTTATTCCACGCGTGATAGAGGTAGAGCTTTTACACTGCGCGTTTATGTATAGCAAGCTTATTCAAGCTCTACCCCAATGATGATCTGATAGAGTTTTTACTCATTGCGCGTCTATTTGAATCGGTGGTGGGCACCGGCCTATCCGTGGACAAAGCTCTTGTAAGCTACCTATACATTTAGTATAGAAAGCTTGAAAGCGCTTTGCTCGCAAGCAAGCTGATGTCCACCACCGATTTAAATCGAAGTCAGAGCTTTCTACCAGCATAACCGCTCTACACGTTGCCAAAACTGCATGCATTAGCGGTTTCAACACATAAAAAGAGTGAACAATTTATAAAAGGGCAAATGGAGAGAGCTTTATCCCTTGGGGGTCTATGTAAAATTCAAAGAAAACTCCGGAAAGGTTTGTAAGCGAAAAACATTTTAAACTGCACTCATTTTGATGAATTTGGGAATCAGTTTGAGCTTGGTAACGAGGATAGAGACTGCTTTACTAGCGTACAGAGCTTTTTTAAGCTTTCCAAGTCTTTTTTTTTGACGAGTGCAGAGTGAAAGCTTTCGTAGAGCTTTTACACCGAAAGATGTAGAAGGTTAAATTTGTCATTCAGCGAACTTAGGCTGAGTGATGATTCCTTAATATGTACATATATAGGCCTATTTAGTAAAATATTGTCTAGGTCTTATCTTATCTTATTGAGTGCTTTCATCCTAAATTGACGTTAAAGCAGAGTTGGCCCCATTCATGCGTACTCAGCTTTTTGGGCTCCAACCTCTTTTCTTGATATAAATAATTTATTTTTATTGATTTAAATAATTTTGACACTCCTAAAATTTTCCTACCAGAATAGCGCGTAATGCTGTCACTTTTATAAACATACTTATAACTAAAAATTAACATGAGTGAGTACTTTACCAAATGCTGACAAATTAACCCACTCGTAAGCGAGGGGAAAATTGCCGTCACCGCAGCTGATTATACAAACAAATATGCATGTGTGTATGTATTTACATACATATTAGGACATACATATATGTACATTAATACAATAAAAAACGCACGTCGCATTTCGTGCAAATTGAGGCATAGACAAACGCAGCTGCCAAACAATTCACAATCTAATTGAATCAAAACAATTTAGAACGGAATTTAATCCAATCAAAACGAATAAAATTTAAACAAAGCAATGCTGCTGCTGCTGGCTGGGCGGTTAAACGAAATATTTACATAAAACAATAGGCAAAAGCTACAAAAATACATATTCATATGTACTTAAGTGCATTTATAAACAAACATATGTGCAAACATACAATGCCGGCAAAAAGTATTGGTATATGCGAAAATTTTTATTCTAATATTTTTCCGCCCGTTTTTTATAAAAATTCATTCTACAACAAAAACACATAAAAATATAATTTCTAAACTTTATGCAAAGCTCGCGAAAATTCAGCAAATTTACATGCAAATTTTCAACTTTTTTACCAGATTTTTTAGACATTTTTTTGTGTATGCAGTTTTGCAGCCCATTAAATTCTAGTAAAAAATGCAAGTTTGGAGTTAGTCAAAAATCGCATTGATTTTTGAGATTTCTTTTTGTTGAAAGTGTATTGCATTTTTTCCATATAAAGTATTTTCGAAAAAAAAATTTTGTATGGAAGAGACTGCGTGAAAAAATTTGCCAAAAATCATCGGTAATTCCTATCTACTTAAAACTTGTACTTTATAATAAATAATAAATAATAATAAATAAATAATAATAATAATTATAGATATGATTGGGCTACAAACCTGCATACTCAAAAAAAGTCTACCAAATTTTTGTGAGCATTGCATAAGGTTTGGGAATTATAGTTTTATGCGCAAAAATATTAGAATGAAAATTGTTGCATATATTTACGGTGACCATAAATATGGATTCAAAATGAAGGACAATTTTTTAAAAATATGCCTACATATATTTACGTAGTATAAAAATATCAAAAGAGTATTTATGACTCTAAATTCTTAATATATTTTCATCTTTAAAAATGAATCACGTTTTCTTCATCGATATTAATCTTTTTTACATGAATATTTATAAAAGATCAGTAAAACATATTATAATTAAAATAGCTTACACGAAAAGTGAAAATCTTTAAAAGATTATTTTATAGGCAAATTTTGAGTCGTACAAAACGAAAACAATACCTTTTTTTTTGTTTTTTGGTACTTTTCGCAGTTATTTGTCAAAAATCGACGTAATGAATCGACGTAAACGACGAGTTACAAAGTGCCCATTACAAAAATATATAAATGGCGTAGATTGCGCTCCATAGCATCTACATTTCTAATCCGATTTTCATTATCTTTGGCTCAAAATTTACTGTAGTGATATATCTTCTTCGAATTTTTAAAATAATGAAAAATAATAATCAAATAAAACTGCGTATTTGATTGAAAATCTCACTTTTTTCGACTTTGACGACAAAATGCAAATGGTCGCCTGTAGCACTAATAATTTTCAATGAAGTCGCCACAAGTTATATATTTTGGTAAGAGGCACATCAATAGCCTTCGAGCTGTAAGACGCTTACGTTGATTGGGAGATTTTTTCAGGGGATATTGAAGAAAAGCTACGAAAAGTACCAAAAAACACTTTTTTGAAAAACTCCATCCATTGTCCGATAATTTTAAAATAACGAATAAAATGCGGGACAAATGCAGGACACTTGGAAAAAATCAGTACATTTTCAGGTTTTTCAGGTTTGAAAAACTAGGCAGGACCGACCTTTGAAAAACAGTATGGTCCTGCAAAAAACAGAACGGATGGTCACCGTACATATATTGTGAAAAATTTGCTGTGCCAATACTTTTTGCCGGCAGTGTGTGCACATGATGCGGCAGAAATCGCAGAAATCTAAACGCGTTGGAAATATAACAGCCGCCACTGTCGGTGGAAAGTCCGATTTTGCGTAAATATTGACTTTTCTAAAAATGATGATGAAATTCGTGAACTTTATGACTTGAATGGTGAGATTTCAATGAGGGGAGATAACTAGATATCGATAACAAGTTCAATGATTCTATTGGTAAATGACATGGACATGATATCGATATTTAAAAACGGTATATCGATAAATATGTCGGAAATTATTTTTAAAATATACCGATAATTATGGAAAATGTATGTCAATAATTTTGAATCGATAAATGAATCGATTTATATTTTGAAGTTTATAACTTGACGATGACGATAACGACATTTAACTAAGAAGTTCTTTCGATAAATAATTAAACCGATAACGATTCCGTTAATTTTATATACGAGATGATAACTATTTAAGAAATTATATTGACATGATATCGATAGTTAAAACCAGGATTTCGATAAATATGTACATAAATCGGCGGCGATTTCGATAAGCATATCGGTAATGAATTTATCAATTTTATATTGTGATAATGATATTAATACCTACGCAAGACATTATATCGATAAATTAATCTGAAATAATGTAAAAAATAGATGTGCAACGACACAATTTAACTTATAAACTAATGAAATCCATACTAATAAAAAACTAATATATCAATAAGGACTAAGACCGTTGTTAAGTTCCAAGAGATAGCGATACCGATATTGTTATATTTTTATATTGATGAATGATTCCGATAAATGCATATATAGGTTCTTGTACCGATTAACATTTCGCTATAGATAACAGACATTTGTAAAAGATATTGATATTAGCGATAACGATAACGAGAGAGACAAAACCGGTTAATATTTTGATAAGGCAATCTGTAATTATGGATATCAAAATGAGAAATAGTTAACGGTATTGATTTTGAAAGCGATATTGTTAACATAAGTACTATCTATATATTAATATGCTAACATAAAGTTTGTTACCGTTCGTTTTCCGATTCCACTGAACCGCTTTCAAAACCATTTGAAAGGTATTTTTCTGTGGATTGGGATAGTTTTTATGATTTTAAAATTGGTTGAAAATTACGGCCAAAATTTTCGTTTAAAATTTTCCGTATTTGCATAAAGTTGTTGTTGCAACCTATTCAAATTTGGGGGTAAGGGTAAACAATCGAAATTTATCGAATAATCAAAGTTTATGGTTATCGAAATTTATCGAGTTATCGATGTTTATTCAGTTGATCAATGTTTATTGAGTTGTCGAAATTTATAGACACAGAAAATTAGTTTTTGGAATCCAGCTATAAAATTTATGGGATTATTGAAATTTGTCAAGTTAATGAAATTTATCAAGTTATCGATCTTTATTGAATTATCATTATTTATGGAGTTAAAGAAATTTATTGAGTTATCGTAATGCATCGAGTTCTTTAAACTTATCGAGTTACCGACAGATATTTATTGATTTATTGAAATTTGTCCATTTATCAAATCGAAGTTTTTGGAAATTTCAATATATAACGATTTATCGAAACTTCTAGGTTATAGAAATAAGTATATCGAGTTATCACCGGAGTGTTACGAGCTTCCGGAAACTCCTAAGCTATCAAAATTAACCGAATTTTTGAAATTTTTAGAGATATCCAAAGTTTATTGAGTTATCGATTTTTATCGAGATATATACATTTTTGAGTTGTCGAAATTGATCGAGCCCTCGTAAGGCACAGTTATCGAAATTTATTGAAATTAGTCGAGTTATCGAATTTTGTTGAAATATCGGATTTTAGTATTTTTGAAATTCATTGAATCATCGACAAACTGGAATTTATCGGGTTAATTCCAAGTTCTGCCAAAGTACTCTATAAACACGTTCAAAGACATAAAAAATTGTAGTCACGTTTTAGTTCCAGTTGTTGTAGTTGTTTTTCTTTAATTTTCGCTTTTTATTTTCCAGTAATACACTTCGAAAACAGTTTTCAAGCTCTCTACAATCGAATACCCAACACAGTGACCAAAAATATTTTATTCTCTTCCTGTCATTAACATTTTACGAGTCCCTCCACTTGTTTTTTTTGCTGGTGATAACCACAAAATACTGGCAATGACAAACGTGACTGACACGCTTCCACAAACGTCACCGCAGTGCAGCAAGGGAAATAGTTTAGAATGACGCTCGCTAACTTTTGGTGCTTCCTTTTGTGTGCAACATAAAATTTGTGCCATTCTAGGCCAACGCCAACGGTAGTTTCGTTGGATTTTTCCTTTTTTCACAACCTTTCTAAGTGGCGCGCTGCCTTAAATACAAACCTACATACTTACGCTGCACTTCAAAATACATATTTTATTTTTATAATTTTTTTCGCGAACTTCAACTTCGTGCTTGCCACACGAATGCAACGCTGTGTACATATATAGATGTTTATATAAATTGGCGCAGCACAAGAAAAACGGAAGGCGCAGCGAAATGTTAAAAATTGCAATTTTCAATGTGCCAATTATGAGCTGAGGAAATTAAAATGTAAAATAAACAAAACGGCAATTTTTTTTAGAAATAAGTTGGAGAAATGATTTGGCGGCGGGAAAACGTCAGTGGTTTGGTAGTGCATTGCCAATATAGCAGTTGAAAATTAGGTCGTGCGATTTGACATACAGAAAATGGCTAGCAAGAGAAAGGTGAGTTAATATGTATAGTAAAGACTTTTTGCAGTTCAATTTTATTACAAAAAAGTTTCCCATATTTTTCAGGAATTGTTAAATTGCATGCCGAAATGAGTAGACGGAGAAATTATAATAGCTGCCTTCGCTGTATTGTACATAATCGATGGAAAGCTTAAAAAAGCTCTCCCGAGGGGAATATTTTTGTAGCGAGTGCATGGCAGCAGGTTTTAAAAGCTTTCTATATATTTAATAAAAGCTACCTACGGTGCTGATACCACCTTTTGCTGTTGAAAAATTAGGACCCCCCTTAGTTGGCGTGGCTCGTTGGTCCAAAGCTTAGACACAAGGGAGAAGCTTTTCAGAAATCTTTATACTAAAATCTTTTATTTCGATACGTCGTCTGGACAAAAGAACCAGTTGAACTCTCATTCATTTAACCGAATTTATTTTTGTGCGCAAAGCGTGAACTCTACTTCATTTCGAGCTTCTAATTTCCTCCACTCGCCTCTCTTCATAAGTAGCTCATTTGCGTTGATGAGATACTCCTCCGAGCTAATGACTAACTCGCGCAGTTATCATACTTTAAATTGCATTCCTGCTCGGTCTAGTGTCAGCTTGATCACGTTTCCAAATAGCGCAAGTATTTTCACATTCCTAAGAGTATCAAATAGTAATTTATTTTTGCACTTAGGCATATACCAAGCTACCTATCCACGGCGCCATGCCTGGTTGTGCGTAGATCTTCAGCTATGCATGCATTGAAGCTGTCAATTAGTCATCAAAGTTAATGAAAAATTTAACCGGTTTGCCAACTATGCTTATCACGATTACGCGCTAATAGCATTGACAAGTTCGTGTGGCAAGCTAGCTGTTAGCTGTGTTTTGACGTCAGTCGTTTGGTTGCAGTTATTATTTTTTTCTTTTTATTTCTTTTGTTTTCTACTTAAGTATGACTTTTCCAATCATTACTGCTTATCTGAGTGGTTGCTGCTGAAAAAATGAAGGGTGATATGTAAAGAGTAAAATAATTTTTTTCATTTATTAAAAACCCCTTGACTTTCATAAATAAATATTTGAATAACTGCTTCTGTCACAGATTTCCTGGCCACATTTTTTCACCAAGTCTTTCGCTTTCACAAACACTGCTGGTAGTGGCCGATTTCTTGGCGTGATAGCTTTCCCTTTTCTCCTTTTTCCACGTCTATGCTAGCAGTGACTACCCGCATTCCCGTCTTAATCGATTTTTTTTTGCTTATTTTTCCTTTCCAACCTCCCAGTGATGTCTGCTGCTCCAATCAATAACTCGATTTCTAAATAAATCAACTAAAATTTCCACCAGCAGCACTTCACTGAAGCCTGCAACTTCAGTCAGACAATGCCTGTCACCAGCAACACCATTCTGCCATTCACTGCCACTATTTAGAGTCTTCTTTTTATAAGTATTTCATTTTTTTGTTAATCTTCTTTAATTTGATATCTAAACGCTAACAAGCACTTCGTTTTATATTACAATTAAATGGAAAAAAGTGCACTACATACTGGCCATTTGTGAATTAAAAGCTTGCAGCACTACGTATTCTATTTTTTTCAGCTATTTTGCAGCGCATATTTTTCGCAAGTGACTGAGGCGGTAGCTGCCTGGTTACAGCGTGCAATGCAAGTTTTTGTTTATCTTTTCGCTTCACTCTTTCTCAATAATTCATTGAAATTGATATGGTAAACCGTTGCGTTGCCACAATTGCATTGTTATGTGTCACGATGAGAGCAAATTATAATAAGAAAGACTGTAGTATTTTAACTTGTTTGGATATAATAGAACTTTATATGCCGGTGAACTGTAATTAACGCTTCACAAAAGCCCGTTTTCTCAGCTCGGTCCACCACTAAGCTTTCGGAATGCTTATAATAATTTTGGCTATGGGCCAAAAATTCAAGCCATTATTTTCACTCTCACATCGCAGAGGTTCATTTAAGCCGCGACAGCCTCAGACGAAATCGCATTGCCTGATGGGCGCTTCGAGGATCCCTCATCGGGATAGATCTAAAGGCGGCAAGAAAGGTGCATGGCTCTTTTTTTTAATGTTTGAAGCATACGCAAGAAGGAGAAGAGACCTCGGACTGATGCAGATCAAATAATGTTTAGCGAAATCACTAAGCAGGCCTCCAACGTTGTCGTCGACGTTGTGGATCGGAGCAGGGAGGAAGGCGCTATCACCAGAGCGAAGTTGAAACTAGTGACCGTAGCTAACTCTACAGTTTAGTTGAAGTTATTCCAGGGAGTATCTATTCCAGCGTCCACATGCTGTCGGCGTTTTTCTATACGTAGGCAGCTTCCCTGGTTGGCGAGGTCTACATGGGTGCTAAAAGAGAGGAAGTGGGCAAGAACTATCCGGTCCTTCGTTCATGGGCTCGTGGCTGGAATCATGCCGCACCCTTCACTTCGGACGAGAGTGCAGAAATTCTTCTGTAAGAAAATGCAAATTTCCGACTCATGTTTGGAGGACTATTCGGCGGGAGAGGACCAAGAACCTTATCGTCCAGCGCCGATACTGTTAAAAGACGAGCCCATCGGCTCTTTCCGCAATAGAGTGGGAATCATAAGCTATGACTTCGGAAGGGTCTTCCAAGGAGGTGCCAAAACTGATGAAGCACATCCTCGGTTTGCGTTGCAGAGAATTAGGCAGAATAGGTGTCCTTGTATATGCAGTTTTACCCGGCGTTGTCGGGTGCGAAGGGCACTGGTGTCACGTGCACCCTCATTTAGAGAGTTTGACATCCGTTTTTTTTTTACCTAATTTCATCAGTGGAGACATTGAGAATTCTAAGTTGGAGAGGGCGGTCGGAGAGCTGCTGGTGATCTCACATGAAATGCCGCAAGCTGACGAGTTGACATAGTCTCCGATGTTGCTGAGGAACGCACAGGCTAGGTTACATTTTGAACTTTTTTTTAGCACGTTTTCATTTAGAGGTATATACATATATTTGATAGGGTTGCCAGAGAGCAAAAAATAAGTTTGCTAAATAAATTATGAATATAAGAAAGCACGTATCTTTATCAAAGAAAAGGTGTCTAAATACACGCAGACAAGGAAATACTTTTAATTTTAGACGTTTATTTTGAAAGTGGTATAAGTCACTTACCACCTCTTGTGCTTAAATGACCGGTTACTTGTACCAAAAGTAAAAGGTTTTTCATTAGTTTACGACGCTAGAATGGTTTACAGATGCAATTGGTTACAAGTAACCGGCAATTTAAACAAAAGAGGCATGAAGTGACTTATGCCACTTTCAAAATAAACGGTTAATTTACAGAGTTGCCATGCATACAAAAATTAGGGTTTTAATTTATTTGATGAGTGTTGGATGTCCAACGAAAGCGGTTTAAAAGCACACAATTTTGTGTTTAACAGCTATGCCAGATTTTTAAAATAAAACTTTTTTTAATTAGATGAAACTTAATAACATGAGTGTATTTCCTATAGGAAAATATTCGTATGTACATATTTGTCCCCTGTATATATAATGAAGCTATTACATTGCCTTCTGGTAAAAAATTTGGTTAATAAGTAGCAGTTTTGGCAAGCTTTTGTAGCATGCGCTCAGAGAAGGGTGCTTAAGGACAGTTTTATACAGAAATATTTTTTTTTGTAGATAGGGTTGCCGTCTTAGTTTTCTTTTAGATAAAATTTCTAGTGAAAATATTATTAGCGACTATGGCAACTCTTTTAAGCTATTTATGTATAAAGCCGCGCGCTTAACAGAATGGAGCTTAAATGGGAGGGGTTTTGAAAACATAGAATGAAATGGAACAGAAATGGAATGCAAAAAATAAAAATAAAAATAAAAATATAAATAAAAAGCGAACGAACAGAATTTAAATTTTATAGATTTTTTTATTATAAAAATAGAGAATGACACAATTTGTAAGAGCGTGTACTGTTTTTTTGTTTTCAAGAAAGAATTTTGCAAAGAATTTTTTATTTGAATAATTAAATAGGGATGCACACCTGTGGTAAGTATACTGTTAATTTTTAAGAAAAAGGTATGAAAAAATTTTAATTGTACGCGAAAAAAATTTGTCGAGGGTGGAGTAAAATTTTTTTAAGCTATACAAATATGAGATATATTTTTCGAAATCCACGCAATTTTACAGCTTTATTTTTCTTTTTATAGCACATAAAGGTAATTACATTTTTTTTAACCTAAAATGTGTATTGTCAGCGCAGTAAATCAAAATAAATTCTTTGCTGAGCATAAAAATTAAAAAAAATGCAATAAAGCTTAATAAAAATAGAAAAGGAAATGCTATAAAAGATAAAAATATATTAAAAGATTCGAAAAGAAGAAAGGATAAAAAATATATAAAAAAATGGGGGTTTCGTTTTATTTGTCATGCGTCCGGCTGTGAAGAATTTAAATTTAAATGTATTCACTTTTCATTTATGGATTTATTTATATGCAACTAGGTGTGTACGTGTGTAAATAAGTGCCTTTATGCGCTCACCTTTGCCCCACAATTCCATAATCACAGTCCAACAATGCGTGCACGCACACAAGCACAAATGCACACGCGCACTTACATATGCTTATACATACCTACATAGGTATAAAAGTAGTATAAATAAATGCTCATGAAATCTACACAACTTCCTTTTCTGCAACTATTTCCGTATGCAACAAATCTTTGACGTGGCCACACCTGGCACGCACGTGACCTCAAGTTGGAAAAGCAAGCGAGACAAACGCGCAAATAGCGGAAGAAAACTACGGAGAAGAAGCAGGCGTACCAGACGAAGAAAAAGTCAAGCGCACAACAAATTCTATGCTAAAAATATATTCACATTCACACAAGGAGTAGTGAATATAGCCGACGTATAGACGTAGAAGAAGTACGGTGGGACGCAGCCAGCTGGCAAAAAGCAATCATTGCTAATGTCCGACAGTCACAAATGCTATGCGCAGAGAGTGGTAGTAGTCAGCTATACCTTGTACTGGCATATGTACTATGTATGTATGTATGTATGTATGTGCACAGCCAACGGGTGGTTGGCTGGCAGTCAGTATAAATGTGCGCTTGACAAGTAGAAGAGTGTTGCAGAAGCGATTTTTCCTTGCTAGCTTTTCTTTGCCACGTCCGGCTCTTGCTTCAAAGACACAAACAAATATATATATTTTTTTTTACACAAACATATTGACTTTCCACTATTTGTATATTGCATGTATGCATATATGTATTTCGATATAGGTTTTTTTTTTTGTCAAATAAATGTATGCAAATCACGTGACAATTGCGCTTTAATACTAAATTCAAATTGAGTTTCAATTACACGTAAATTTGCTTTTCTTTCAACATCCCTTTTTCATAACAATTCTGAATAGTCAGCTACATTTCTGGGCATGTTTCCTTTGGTTGCGCCATGGGTGCTGGCTTCTGGGGTCATAAATGCATGGCCATAAGAAATTTACTGATTTTATGCATTGAAATATGCATTGAAGCGGAAGTAATTTTTCGCATTTTCTTTGGGTATTTTTCGGAGTAGTTGTTTTTTTTTTGTAAGTTTTAATTTTTCTTTTGTTTTGTGGTTCCAGCGTTTTTACCGTTCCGTTGTGCATAGCAGAGATATATGTTAGGCAGTAAATAAATATGTATGTGGGATATACCTCTGGGAAATCTCCGATTTGGGAACGTATGATGGCGATACCGCTTTTTATGATCTTTTGTATAACTGTCGCACAGTGTGGAAATTGAACTTTTTTCGTGACAAATTCTAATATCTCGAGAACGAGAACAGCTGGCGAAAAAAATTTTATAGTGTTAGAGAATTCAGAAAAAATATAGTTTCGTTAGATAAAAAAAAATTTCACTCACCTCTCAAATGACCTTCAAAGGGAGGGGGTTTTCAATTTTTTTCTTTTTTTGAACTGAAAATAGTATGCAATGATCTTTTAAAAAATGGAATCTATTTCTATGGTCGCAGGAACCGAAAGAGTCATTAAAGAAAATATTTGAAGAGTTCATTACATCCTTTTTTAGGCCAAAAAATATAAAAAATCAAAAATTTTACATTTGTAGGTTTTTTCAATAAAAAATTACCTTGACCTTCAAAATGACCTTGTGCAGTGAAAGTTTTGATTTTTTTGGTATTTTGTTTTTGCCCAAAAACAGCATATAATGAGTTCATAAAAAAATTAAAATACGGTTTTCGATTCCAGCGACCATGGAAATGTATTCCTCAATGCAAGAGCAGCAAAAATGCGGTTAAAACTTTTTAAAGGTTCATTGCATACTATTTTCAGGTCAAAAAAGGAAAAAATTGAAAATTTTTTTATCTAACGAAATTATTTTTTCTGAATTTTCTAACTCAAAAGCTTTAAAACGCTATTAGATTTTTTTCGCTAGCTGTTTTCGTTCTTGAGATATTAGTATTTGTTACGAAAAAAGTTCAATTTACACACTGTGCGTCGCCTTGCTTGGGCAATACCTGCCCAGTTGCAAAAGACTCTGAAGGTGTCGTGGCGTTCGCTGGCTTCCATCTACACAAGTTGCAATGTGCGAGGATATATCATCAGGCTTTGGAGGCCACAGCTCTCACATATCTTCCAAAGATATCAGGCTAATCAGTCTCTCTTTTTGCTGAAAACCCCGGAGAAAGGCAGGACTTCTCGTCCGTCAGTTACCACATCTGCCTGGTTGAAAGTCATGCAGAGTTCCCACGGCTTATCGCGCTGTGGCTTTGCCGTTTAGAAAACTTCGGAGGAGTTTTCGAAGGATGCATCAAGCGAATTAGTTGGGTACCGGTTGTGTATTTAAGTTTATAAATGTGGGTAGGAGCTGTCACCAATGGTAACTTTTCTACCACCTCTGCCGACAGCTTGTAGCGCTTGAATTCTTTTACACCGAAGTTGAGTAAAATGAGTACATTAAAAATTTAAAAATTGGTAAATTTTTTTTTTAGAATTTTGTTGAGTATGCAGTCTTGTAGCCTATTAAATTTTAGTATAATAAGTGCAAGTTTTAAGCGATTAAAAAACTATTTAGGGCATTTTCTTCCATAAGAAAAAAGTGCAAAAAGCCGTCAGCGTAATTTAACAGCTTTTCGGAATTTTTTGTTTGTTTTGATTTTTAATTTTGTAATCTTGTTGTGTACTTTTTATACTTATTTGGTAATTTTTTAGATTTATTGAGTTTATTTTGGAAATTTTCGAGATATTTTGGGACTCTTTCGGAAATTGTGCGAAATTTTTTAGGACTTTTTTTTTGTTATTCTGCGGAATTATTTAAGGATTATTCGGGACATTTTCGTCATATTTCGGGATTTTTTTCTTTTTAATTTTGGAATTTTTTATAGTTCGTTTTTTTGGTTCTTTGAGAGATTTCTCTTATGATAAATTTTACAATTCAGCCTTTAATTTAAATATCAAATTTTCCCTATATCAGTGCAAAAAAATTAAAGCCAAAAATTATAAATTAAAAAAATGTTTTCAGTTTAATTTTTTCAAAGATAGAAACCTCATTCTTTTGTGTGTCATTCTTTTCTTTCTTCTTTTATATTTAACTTGCGTAGAAATTTTATTTACATAGTAAAAAGGGTGACAAACTTATGCTAATAGCTATTTCATTTTAAACCTCCTTTAAAGGCAGAAAAATAAAAAAAATGCCTTGGGTGCATATTAAACACGCTCCTTCCTCAAAATGGTTTCTCTCAATAAGTTTTTCAAACACCCTGCCTTTGATTTTCGCATTTCAATAAATTACATGCCTAAATTTTATAAAGAATAAATTGCTCTCGTTGAGTGGCAACTCTATTTTAAAACTCTTTGCTACCGATTTGTTCTTGAATCTGTCAGTGTTCCACTATTCTAAAATATTTACTTTACAGGCTTATTTAATTTTGAGCTTTAAAAAGTGGGCAACTCTGCTTCAGAGTATTGTTTTTTTTAAATATTTTAAAATACCTTTCCATCGATGACCATATTTGCATTTTTTGGTACTTTTTTATAAATTTTTTTTATCTGTTACACAAAAATTTTCGTATTTAAGTTTTACCAAATATTTCTAAGTTGAAGCCAATGTTTTATCATAATTTTATCTTACATATTTAATTAATCTTAGTTTTTAAAAATAGTTGGCAACCTTGTACTAATCTTACTAGTTAAACATTCTCTGAAATACCACACGTTTGATGCCAATATTTTATGACAGTTTGCCAAGTGATTTTTTTCAAGGAATGAAACCGAAACCCAAACCGTAACCGTAACCGTTTAAAACCGTTTCGTTTTTCAAAACCGAAACCGAAACCGTAACCGTTATCTTGACCTGAAAAGGAACGATACCGAAACCATTTCAATCACAGGTTTCAATCGGTTTCCAGAAATTTACAAAATTAATAAATAAAAATTTCTTTGAAATAAATGATTTATTTAACCAAAATCAGCAACATTTTGCTAAAATTCTTGTTAAGTAGTAAATAAGTATGGCAAGGTAACTTTTCGCAAAAATCTGCTGATCACTTTGTTGTTGTGAATCGATAATCGATTAATTATATTTAAGTAGTTTCTTTCCCGTACGCAATGCGAGATCCCGCGTGTGCCCAAAATAGCCCAGAAATCATGCCTGTACTCAACAAAATGGGTAATAGAGAGCGAAAATTCGAGCGTATTCGATCGTAAGTGTATTCTTCTTCCTGACCGAAATAGCCCGAAATTTTCTCCGAGTAAAAATGGATAAAGTGTCAAAGTGCATATCAGGTGTATTGTATTTACATGTTGCCTGCATTTATTTACTTGGTGCTTTTAAGGAAAAGTGAATGGCCTGTTGATGTATTTTCAATCTATGTACTTAAAATCAAATTTGTGAAACCAAAATTCAATTTCCAAGTGTTTGCATTTAATACCATGTTCTGACCGACAACCAAAACATTTTTCCTTCATTTTCTTTTCATTTACAACCTTTAACTTTCATTCTTATTTTGCTTTGGCCAGGCAATTAACAATAAATCCGAAATGGCGTATTAAAGATGATAAAATATGACTTCCACTTCGATAAATAATCGAAAAAAATAGTTTTAGCAACGAAAACATGTTTCCGATGTCGGTCAGAACATGGTATAAGTGACAGCTGTTTCTCGACTTGTGGGCACGAAATGTGGGTTTTTGCGTTTCCGTACTTCTGAACTTTGTTCCATTTTTGAAAGAAAATGTTTCTCTTATTGTCTAATTACCAAATCCGGTCCGGATTGTTAGGGAAAGAACCTAGTGTTGATATTATCAGTGAACTGTAATTTTCGATTTTCTTTCCTCAACGTTTAAGACATTGTAATTTAAATAATATCAACAAAATTTCTGTGAAAAACCGAAACCGGAACGAAACCGAAACCAAAATCGAAATAAATTTTGAAGAACGAAACCAAAACCGAAACCGAAACACTTGGCAAAACCGAAACCCAAACCGGAACGTTATTTTGAATCGGTTTCATTCCTTGATTTTTTTTTTAATTTTCAGTTAGGTTGTAACTTTATTACAAACAACTTTTTTTAAAATCTTAATTTTTTCTTTTGGCATCTATTCTGTATACGATTTAATGAAATTTGCTTACTTTGTCGAATAGCATAACTTATAGAATCTCTGTAATTTACGATTTTTCCAGTAATTTAAAACTTAATAAAAAAGCAAACTGTATTCGTGAACTTGTATGAAGGTAGGCATTTTCTAGCAAACAAATTTTTGCACAATTTGCTTAGCCTACGCACAATTTACGACAGGAAGTGAGCGCCTTTAGTCAAATGACGTTTGAATTCGTTTCGCATTTCTATTTTTCTTCTATTTTTATTTACTTTGTTTAAATATTTTTTTGCTCATTGATTTCATTGTTTTTTTTTTTGTTTTGCTCGAAGCCAGTTTTGCGCACTCGCTTTACCAAGTAACACCATTTCGTAGAAATGAGCAAGCAGGCCGTTATATGCAAACCAGTGTTGCCCACGCGAAAAATGAAAAGATGTTAGAGCATGCATACTACATACATAAGGCTGTATTTAACGCTTGTTCACGCGAAATTCAGCATGGCAAATGCCATTTTTGGAGAGATCATTTTTGCTAATTTGGCGGCGCAGACTTTTATCGATTGTTATCAAGCATTGATTTGGAATTTCTAAATGATGCATTTAATTCAAAAATATGGCGTATTTCCTAAAATTTGAAAGTTATTTGCACAGTGTGGGATTTAAAAAGTGGAACGCGGTGTATCACGTAAAAAAGAAAAAACAAATCAAAGATTTGCATCAAATTATAAAACTACGTATTGGATGATATTTAAACATAGTAGGTGTGTAAATATACATTTAAAAAGTAACTTCAAGCTTAGACCAATTTTTTACTGAATGGTTACTTGAAAAAGAATATTCTAATTTTTTATCATCAATCATTTCGTCAATCATTATTTATTTTGTTGGTTTTCTAAAATTCACTTTCGGCACATTCATTAACTTGTCCTCTGTTTTAAGAATTTTCTTTTCTAGGTAATGATTGCATGGAGCAAATGGCTCATCAATCAAGAATAATAGTTCACAAGCAGCAGTATATTTAACACATGTGTTCAAAAGATTGAAGATACACGACAAAGCACGCGGTGGAAACGATATTTGGGCCTTCAATCTATTTGACAATCATGGTCAATTACTGGCTTTAGACAGCAAAACCTATTTTCCACGCGAAGAATCTAGTTCTAAAAATTTTACTAACCTTTTCACCTAAAATTACGTTACACATGAATTTGTTCATCAATCATATAATACATAGAGGCTCAATCAAACGGGCATCGAAAATAACCATTGTATACCACGATTTTTATTTATAGATTGTATCAAAATCAATATTTATTTAATTTTTATTTTTTTGATAAAATAATAATCGTTACTTAAATTTATTATTTTTCGATAATATTTACCCGGTATAACGAATACTACCTTTTCAAACTCTTTGGTCAGGCCGCATATTAGATTGGAGTCACTCACACACTGCCGGAATATAAATTATTTTATCTCTATTCTTCTTAATTGGCGCTGTAACCGCCTAAGCGATTTTGGCCGAGTCCAAAACAGCACGCCAGTCATTTCTCTTCTGTGCTAACTGACGCCAGTTGAAAATGCCAAGTGAAGCCAAGTCCTTCTCCACCTGGTCTTTCAATCGTACGAAATTGCCGTTCAATCATTAATGAATTAAATACATGTGTAACTAAAAACTATATTAGGATGTATCGATAAATACAAAAAGAACTAAAAAGGTTTCCCGTAAATAAACGTAGTTTTGCCTTCAATCATGTCTATAAGTATCGATTATATTTTGGAACCATAAAATCGCATATGAAGCGCTGTCGTTTTTTTTTTAATTTCAACATGATTGAGGAAAAATTTTCATCAATCATGCATAATTTTTTCGCAAACAGTGGTCTGTGTTCATAAAATGTTAAAAAAGCACCGTTAAGTACACATAAACACAAATTTTCATCTTCAGTTATTTTGTCAAGCATGCTTACTTTGAAATATTTTCGCACTAGCAAATGAAAAATAATAAAAGTGTTTACTTTAATTCGTTAAAGTCACATAAAATCACCATTAAAGTGCTTTCGTACTCAATTTTTGGTTAAATTTTAATATGATTGAAGCAAAATTTACATCAATCAATCATTATTTTATCGTAAGCAGTGTTTTGCGTCATAAAATGTAAAAGAAGCACCGCAAAGTGCGAATAAAACAAAATTTCCATCTTCAATCATTTCATCAAGCATACATATTTTGAAATATTTGCGCACTAGCAATTGAAAAAAATAAAAATGTTTACCTTAAATCGTTAAAATACTGCAAGGATTTACCAAAATATCAACAAAGCTAAGCGCCATTACAGCGCCACTAACAGCAACCAAGCACCATCTGTTTTGTGTTGCAATTATTTATGTAGTTCATATGCAAGCACATTCAAATTTTTGGCATTTCCGCCATTGCATTGGCGCATCATCTGCTCAATGTTAACCCCAGAGGCTTATAATTTCGTTTTTAACTCTGGTTGTTGTCAATGTTTTTGTTATCACTGCTTATTGTATTAAGTATGTTTGCTATGTTTATTTTATTATTGCTTTATGTTTGCATTCATTGTTATTGTTCCAAATAAACGAGCGAATATGTTGCATGCCATAAGGGCCACAACAAGCCATCGTACGCCCTGGCAAATCAAGCACTCTAACCCAGCGTAATGTGCAGACCACTGAGTGATAAAGTGATGGACAAGGCGAGACAGAAGGCGAAACGCCACCGGGAATATGGCTGAGAACGTTTATTATGTTCCACAAAGTGTATAGTTAAGTAGGTATGCGACTATGAGACGCCAGCCAGTCAGTCATCAGCATTAAAACCAACACAGAGTGGACTTGAAGTGCAAGCACAATGAGTCATAATAGGTCAGGCCAGACAGAGAGCTGCAGCTAAATGTGGATGTATGTATATACGAATATGTATGAGTGGCACAATGCGATGTGCAAATGCTTTAACAGATGTATGTACATATATAGGGGTCTTTAAAATACTAGGTAGCAGCGATCGTCGTAGTCAAAGTCAATCATACAAACACTCAGGGGCCCATACATTGGCATTGCTTGCAATTAAAATTATGTTTTCATAAACGAAAAGATTCACAAATGTGGGCATATGCTCCTATGTGTATACATATGTGTGCGTACGCTTGCACTCTTTTATGCTTTGAAAATTCCATAATTGCAGCAAGCTGCATGCCACATGCCACAAAAGAATACCCCTATATATACATACATGTGCTCATGTTATTATGCACCGGCCGGCTGCATTTACCCCCGGCATCAGCAGCTCACTCGCAGTAAATTCCCTAAATTCTCCCACAACAATAATCGTTATGTTTTCCATTTATACTTTTTGCATTATTTTTATTTTTTTTTTACTAAATAGATAAATAGTGCCTTTTTTGCTGTCCTGTGCGGCATTTTCTGTCTGATTTAAACGCGTAGGGGTTGCATATCGCACTGGAATCGCTTGTTAATGCTCGCTCCTCATCTGGCTTGAAATGCATTTTTGCTAGGAATTTTCATCATTTTCCCGCACACAATCTCTCCCTATCTCTCTCTGTGCAGTGCTCGCAGGCATAAAGGCGCTAATGAGATTTGGTGGATATTGATAGGATTTCGTGTGAATACAACCGCAGTGCGCAAACAGAAATGCAATCGAATGTGGGAAAGTGGACGAATTGACGCTTCTTTGTGAGATTTTAAAATTGGTTTTTGGTAAATTCTCCCTGCAATAAAATGGCAAAACTTTGGAATCGAAATCAATTTCAATGCATTTCAAATGATGAGATTCTCACGGTTTTGATGAATGTAAATTAAATAGAACTTTCAGATGAAAGTTTTGGAAAAAATTTTAAACCTTTAAATTAATTACAAAAATAAATAAGAACAAATTAAGGATTTCAATAAAAGTAAAAAAAATTAAACTAAAAATTTAAATGTTTCATACAATTTTTGAATAAAAAATCGAAAAATGTTTTAGAATTACATATTGAAGTATTTAGTATAATAATATATTTTATTATTATTATTATATTATTTAATATATAATATTTTTCGAATTTATTACGTAGAATCATTAAATAAGAGGTTTTTGTTAATTTTTTTCTGATTCTTTCGAGCAAAATTTGCATGTTAAAAATATGAGCTTTTTTATAAGAAAATTATTGAAAAAAAAATTAAAAATGAAAGAACTAAATAAAAAATACAAAAATTTTTTAAAATTCCAGTAACTTCCTTTCGGAAAAAAATTTTCGAGGTTCTAAATTAAAAATACTTTTCCCCAAGGTTTAAGATTATAAAAAAGAAAGAAATTTGAAATGTTATTGGTAGAATATTTTTTGTTCTTAGATAATTTTCTTTTAAATCTAAAACAGGTTTCGTCGTTTAGTTTAAAATTGCAATTGTAATTGAAAGAATTTATATAGACGTAAAAGCTCGACTTTCAGAAAAACTTCAAACATTTTATGAAAGACCTAAATAAATAAAATTTTTTTTTTTTATGGAAATCGTTCTCTCTTTTACATTTAAAAAATTAAACTTGCATTTGAAATTTATGGAGGTTTTATACGGAAATAACTAACAAATTAAACAAAACTATTTAAAAATTTGAAAAAAACTGGAGATTCAAACAAAATACTTTTTCTCGTGACAATTTGAAATCTTAAATTATTACAAAAAATAAAGGAAAAAATAACCTCAGAAGTTGTTTATTTACTTTCCTTTAAACAAAGGTATTTTTCGAAACCTGCGACGTTTTTATCAAAATTTGGCATAACTTCTAACATTTAAAACACTTAAATTTTGAGTTTTAGAAAAAAAAAATGTTTTTTTTAGAAATTAATATTGTTTCTTCTTTTTAGAAATTTTTGGAATAAATCATTGTGTTTGATTTTGAATATACACATAAACTTTTGATAGACTTTATTTTTAAAACAATTTTTTTTCTCCCAAAGCTAAAATATATTTGGAGATTTTGTATGAAACTTGATTGCAAAAATTAAGAAGAACAGAAATTCTAAGTTTCGGAAAGAATTCGAAAAATTTTATTAAAATATGAAATATTAAAAACTCTTTTTTTGGAAAATAAACTTTTTAAATGTAGATAATTTTTCCCAAATAAAAAAAAAATCACGTTGCGATTTGAAAAAAGTTGTGAACAGGAAAATGATTAACAAATAATAAAAATTATAAATATAAAAAAACTAAATTTAAAAACGATTTTTTTGCAATATTTGTAAAATTTAAATTATCAACGAGAAACTCTTTATTATTTTTCATTTTCAGCTTAAAATTTTTGTGGCGTTTTTATTTATTTTATGTAATGAAGTTTTGAAAGACGTGTATTTAGAAAAGTTAAAAATATTTGAGATACAGAAAACCTCTACCGAAAAAACCTAAAAATTTTAAAATATTTAATTTAAGACTACTACATAATTAATAATTCAAAATAACACCAGTTGTCATTAGCTAAAATCTTTTTCGAAATATTATAATATGGACCTTCAAAAACCATAAAAAACAAAGGAAAACAACTACAACTTTTACAAGAACTTTTTCAATTGGATTGTGATTTTTTTCTAATTTAAATTTAATAAAAAAAAATGTGTCGAAAAGTTATAATCTAGAATTTGTAATCATTTGATTAACGAAAAAATAAATTTGTATGCAAATTTGTTTGATTTTTCACAAAATCTTACTGCGTTTTCAACATTGTGGCTTATGGTATTTGGCAATAATTAAAAAATTCAAAAAAATTCAAAAAAATATAAATTGGAAATTATTTGATAAAATTACATATTAAAATAATAATTTATCATCAACAAATTTGAAGCACCTAATGCAAATTTTGTTTGTATAAAAATTCAACAATCCTTTAAATTTGAAAGAATTTAAATATTTTCAAAGTTTTTAGAGTAAATTTTTTTGTTACTTTTTTATAAAAATATGGCTCATGCTATAACCAAAACCATATAAATCAAACTTTCAATTTTTATACAGAGCTTAGAAAAATTCAACAAATTTCCATTCAACAAAAACCACCATGTACTCAGTTTTCCACTACACTTTATGTATCTTATATTATGCAATTCCAAAATTGGATGTTAAATAAATAAATAGAAAAATTTATTCGCGAAACTTATGAGGTTTTTTTAAATATTTAAATTTTTTAAATAAATATTT
Source organism: Rhagoletis zephyria (assembly GCF_001687245.7). Taxonomy (NCBI): domain Eukaryota; kingdom Metazoa; phylum Arthropoda; class Insecta; order Diptera; family Tephritidae; genus Rhagoletis; species Rhagoletis zephyria. The sequence goes on from NW_016161212.1 coordinate 33,318, forward strand.
TAAATAAAGTTAAATATGTGAATTTTGATGAAACATTTTTTCAAAAAAAAAATTTTTAAAATATTCTGGAATCTCACTTTATAAAATTTTCTCGAAAAATGTATGCCCTTTTAAATTTTTGTTTAGATAATTTTTTTTTTTTAATTTTGAGCTGTTTTTTTAATCTGTAAATTTTACAGTTTTTGTAAAATAAAGAATACTTTAAAAGCTTTGTAAATGAAAATTTGTATGAAAATATTACTTTTTAAAGCCTCTTAAATCTATTTAATTTTTGTGAATAAGGCCGTTAATTTTTATGCAGCTTTTATAAGAAAAGTACATATAATTCAAGTAAAATTTGTTAAACTATGCCAACAGAAAACATGTAAGGCATTTGAAATTTTTATAAATAAACTTTTTATTATTTTTTTAACATTCATTTTTTTCATTTCTATGACTTAATTTTTATATATAGCAAAAAAAAAATTAATAGAAATTAAAAAAACTAAATCCGTTCCTAAATTTAATTTGCAATTCTTTTTTAATTTAAAGCTGGGTAAACAAAATAAATTTTAATTTACTTAAAGGATAAACTTTTTTTTTGTAATTTTCATTTAATATTCTTTTTCTTAAAAACATTTCGACACCTGATTGGAAGATCGACCTATCTCAACCAAATTCTGAATTAGGGCGTTGTTGAAAAGTTTTCTAAGATAGGGCGTTTTCGAACTGGCTTCAGAGATAAGTCGATCTACCACTGAGGTATCGATTTGTTGTGCTCAAATTAGAGTTAACTCGAGGAATTGAAAAAAGCAATATTAAAAAAAATATATATATATTCCGACAAATGGATAGCCTCCTCCTTTTTTTGAAGTGGGTTAAAAAATGCTAGTTTCAATAAAACTTAAGTTTTGTGTTTGAATCTAAAATTTTATGTCAAATATAGTTAACCTTTGAAATCACTCAAGATAAAGATTGGCTCTTTCAAATTCACTCTTACTTCTTTCCTCTAGTCGGTTAGGGGGTTTCCTCCCCTCCTACAAAACTTCATACTTCATTTTCCTACCAGCCCTTCTAAACACAGCCGAATAAATAAATAGCGATTCTGTTACCTTTTTGATTAATGTGCTTTTTTTTTTGTTCTTGGATATCACATTTTTACGAAAGCCTCGAGTTCACTGCACTCAAATTTGTCGAATAAATTGAGTAAGCGAAAATTACGCGCTTAAATGTTGTTGCTGACATAGCAATTAGTGTTAAATTTCTTTTACGCTTTGTCATGCTGGCGACAGTAAACTGTAAATTGCTATTTTTTTAGTATTCGGTCTACTTCACTTTTTTTATTGCAGCTGCTACTTCGACTTTAACTGTAGATTAAAAAAAAAATTGCGCACTTACAAGTATTCTGGTCTACTTATGGACGGTGTTGTTGTTGTGTATAAAGAAGCGAGCGCTAGTTTTTATGGTAATACGAGGTTTAACTGCAAAATACACCGTAAATTATCTTTTTGGTTTAACTGAAAATTTTTTGACTTACACGAAAGGGCTTTTACTTCTTTGAATTTTTTCTTTACTTTATTCGCTTTGTTGTCATTTAAATAATATTTCAAACTAGCAAATACCCGGCATGCTTCACTGCGCCTTAAAAGTAGTTTTTATTAAATAACATTTTTCAAACAGCTGGCAACGCTACCCAAAAATATTTTCGGCAGGAAAGTTTCCTAAACCTCTTCAGTTTGATACCCATATTGCAATATTTAACTTATCTTATCAATTAAATTACATTAACATTTTAAAAAAGGTGTGGCAACCTTCACAAAAGTGTGGCTTCTAAATTTTGGTAAAAAACCTCTGAAAAGTATTTTGCTAGCATTTTCAATACATCTTCGATTACTAAAATTTTACTTTAAAAGGACATTGACAGCTACGATTTTGTCACCATTAAAAATTTGGTTATCTTCTCCAAAAGAATAGTGCCCTCTCCAAATCAACAGGGGTAGATTGAAGTATATTTTCTCAGCATCTGAATGAATTTCTGAGGTTGGTGAGTGATATCTTCAAGTGTAGAGCTTCAAATTGTATTACAATCATTCGAGCTTGTAGGGCTAATATGATCGCTCGTAATCGCTATGTTGGGTAGTCTATTGTCTCATCATTCAGTGATCTCGTTTGACCACAAAACCCCTGGTGTACTCTTGAAAGTCAAATCTCACAACTTTGTTCAAGTAATATTGCTTTTACCGAAGTTTCAGAAGAAGTCGTAGCCGCTAACTCGCTGTTATATTTTGGAAATTTGGAGCCCAAAAGTATGCAACATTTAATGTTTAATTAAATACTTGCTTGCAATTCCCAACCGATGTATGATATAATTTGGTGAAGACAAAAGTTTTTAGCGTATCATAAGCAACTTATTCAAATCGAGCTAAATAAAGCGTGATTCTACCTTTCAAGAAATACATTCCATGAAGTCCTCAAAAACTGAACACCGCTATGGACGTCTACACTCAGTTTCAGCCTGACCTCTGTCGTCTAGGTGGTAAAGATGGTTCCCGAAGATTTCGAGGCTAAGGATCCTTTCGGCAAAGTTATAGGCATTTACTTTTGAGCAAAGCCCATCAACGCTATAACGAAAAATCGAACGAAAATAGCTGGGGAGCTTCGATGTGTCAAAATTTAACAGTAGCGGAAAGAGGACACCATGCTGTGCTACCCTCTGCGTGCCACATCGATATGCGAATTATCCAATGTTTGGTATCGTATGAGAGCGAGAAGGACTCAATATTTTCTAGGTAGTACCGTGAAGTGGCAGATGGTGTCGAAAGTGCTCAACAAACTCAATGCCACTAGGACCATTCTCCCTCAGAGGCGTTTAAGATTAAAGCCACTAGTTAACTGGTTGTTAATGATTTTATTAGGATTAACCAAGCAACGAGTGTCCTCACTAGTGGGTAGTGGAAGATTACCCGTCCCACAACTCTCTTTGTTGCCTGCTTTCCTCGTCTTCACAAGGAAACCCAAAATTCTGGAATTCCCCTTACCAAAGCTGGAGGCGACTAGTCTGGACCTTTCTTTTGAGGCGAAATACTTAGATATTATCCTTGACTCCAAGCTGACGTGGAGGCGCAACGTAGAGGAAAGAGCAAAGAGGGGCCTAGCAGCGTAGTATACCTGTAAAATAGCTTTCGAGAAAGACTGGGGGCTGTCACCGCATATTATTCACGGTATGTACCATCCGACCAATTTTAACCTATGGAGCGCTGGTCTGGTCGAAAGCACTGGATAAAAGCAACAATCAGAGAATAATTGGAAGAGTGCAGACACTCGCAAGCCTCCGTTTATGAGGTACCGTGTGAAACGCACCGCAAGAAGGGCTGAACATGATCTTTTACCTGAAGCCACCACAAGTATTTGTAACTAAGGCAGCCGCAAAAGGGCCCTTAGACTGAGGGAATCAAAATTACGAAAGTAGACCAACTACGGACTCGCAGCGGTCTTCAAGACGTAACGGAATCAAGGCCAACTTAGATGTCGATTTTATTATTAAGATTCCCACACAATTTCCAAACCGGGAAGATTGGAAAGGTGGCCTCCTCTCGGTAAATGATGTAATTTCCATCTACACCGATAGCTTGAAGATGGAGAAAGGAGTAGGCTCGGGTCTGTACTCAAAGGACTTGCAAATAAGGAAATCATACCGCCTGCCTGATGTTTTTAGGCGGTGATATTTGCCACAGAGAAGGCGGCTTGCCTCATACCGGATAGTAAGTATCTGTCAGGGAACGTCACTATATATTCTGCTGGGCTCATAGACATAGCAATATAGCAGGGAACGAAATAGCTGCTTAAATGACTAGCAACGGCTTGGAAATGCAAATTAGCGAAGCGGATAACTCCCTACTTCCACAGATTTCTTTTCTGCTAAGGGGAACTTAAGAATACACCACAGCAGTAACCAAGAGCCTTTGGATCAATCGGGACGACTGTGAGGTCTCAAGATCCTTGTGGCCGAGACTCAGTAAGTGTCGTACTGAGTAACTATTGACACTAAACAAATCTGCAGTTAGGGCTCTTACAGGAGCCATTACTGGGCACTGCGCTATGCACCAATGATCCATCGATGGCGTATACCAACAAGCTCCCTCTGCAGAAGTTGTCGGAATTAGGATTAAGAGCAATCGATTTACCGCTTCTTATGTCAATGCCAAGCTCTACAGACAAGGTTTATCAAGTATTTGGGATCACGCTTTTTCTATAATTTGGGGGAGATAGCGAAGGTGAAAATAGCGTACATCCACGGCTTCATCCGGGACAGTAAATGGTTTGATAGCCTTTATACTGACATTATGGATTAACCTCAGAAGGATGTGCCTCCTTCTGGCACTCACAGAGAGCCTCCGAGTCGAAGTACGAGTGATTCGTACGCACCTTCCTAACCTAGCCTAACCTTCCATGGCTTTAGTAGTGGCAGCACTCTCCCTGATTTCGACAAACCAGGAACGACGGAAGTGGTCATGGGCAGGTTGGTAATAATAATGAGATAGTACACTCTCGCCTGACAATTTTGCTCAGCATCAGGATGCATATTCCAGTGGGCCATTGGCTTGGAGGCTTATGTCTTACCGTTGGGCACCCGATCTTGACAATTAAGAGGCGTGATCACCAAATTAAGTTACCAAACTCTCATTGCGCTTCGTTGGGCTGGAGAGTGACCCTACGTTTGGTCAAAGCTTACTCACACCAGCTCCGAAGTCGCTGGACGTCAAGTGCTTTTGTTTGTTTTCCACTTTAAGGATTTTCTCAATGAAGATGCTAGTTTCCTCAGAACTTGCTTTCATTTTCCAATATTTTGCCTTTGAATTTCTGTTACTACATACTTGCTTTGAAATTTCTTAGCGCTTGACAGCTGTCAACACTGAAATGTCATTGCCAAAAGTGTGACCTTTGACGTGCACATAGAAAAAAATCAGAGACCACATGCCAAGTGTTTACAATTTACTTGTTAATGTATAGAGAAAGAGACAAAGGGGAGGAGATTGAAAAATATAAGTGAACAAGTGTTACAAAACACTTACAAACAATGTACAACATGACTTTTTTTTTACAAATTTTCAAGTACTTTAAGCGGAAAATAACCAAGTTAAGTACATCAAAGGCAAGAAAAAAAATTAAAAAATACTTTTTTTTGTCATATTAGAAATTTTCGATGACAACTTGAAACCATTCAGCTCAAGTCGCACTCAATCTTTTTTAAATATCTTTTTTTGCTGCTTAAGAATTCTTGAAAATGCCAAGCAAAGCCAAGCACGCTATCAAATGAGGAGAATACGACACGCTAATAAACCGTTGCATTTGCTTGCCACAGACCACAAACACCAATGTGCACGCTTGATTCACTGATTATGAAAAAAGAGAAAAAGAAACCCTGTCCCGCAGCCACAACTTCAGTAAACGCCCACAAGCAGCAACAGCATCAATTTCTAGCAACTAAAAAAAAAAAAACTAAACTGTTGTTGGCGTTGGCTTGAACTTTCTTGCCACAAGTGGTGTGTCGTTTCGTGGCTTTGACAGCGATGCTACCAGTTACTTATAAAATTTAATACTCGTCATTTTTTTTGTTGTATCAGCAGACGCGTGGATACTATTTGCAGCGCGTCGTGGCGCTTAAGACATTAGAATCATATTTCTAATTGACCTACTTTCGCGCGCGCCCAACGCTCACTCAAAAAGTCAGCGAGTGAGTATGTAGTTGAATGTGTGAGCGTATGAGCGGCGCTACCGCCTACACAATCGCTGCTGCTAAGGGCCATACACTGTTGCCAATTTTCAGCGCGCTTGCTTGCCACAGCTACTTAAAGGTGTTGCAGTCGCGTTAAAAATGCGAAAATTTTATAAACTTGCAGTGAGTCGCAGCAAGCAGTTGGGACAATGTGCTGCTGTAACTTTAAAAAACGGATTGAGGTGAAGTACGCAAGAGAGAGAGAGAGAGAGAGAGAGTGCGCGAGACGTGCGACAGCAATCACAGCTGCTGACAGCGCGCAACTCCGCACTCTGCTTGGCTGGTCTTCACTAAAATGCAGCAGACCACCAGCGAGGCAGCCGTTGCTGACGCGGCGCTACCTATGTACCCTACCACAGTCACCTACTGCCCTATGCCATGCCACAGTGCAACAACAGCGACTCTGGCGACTAAATATGTGCGACTGTCTAGCTGTTTAACTGCCTTACAGCCATACAGCCGCCTATGTTGTCTGTCGCTGGCTCAAAAGAATCTACGTTTATTTATTATCTGTTTTTTTGTTTGTTGTTTGCTTGACTGTCTGTATATTTATACCTTCTAACCTGTCTCATGTCGGCGCTGCTGCAGTTGTTTTCTTCCTGCTTTTATTTGTCTGCCCTTTACTGCATTCAGTTTGTCTACCATTTGACTTGTGCCCTGCTGTTCCCCCTGCTGCTGCTATTGTTGGCGGCGGCACTCACGCGCCGTCTTCAAAGGCCAATGTGTGTACATGTCATATCTTTAGGAGGGGGAGCGACTGCAGCGGGGCGGCTCGAAGTTGTGCAAAACAAACTGGGAAGCGTAGCGGTGTATTGAAAAGAATTTATGTTTATTTTTTCCTTCTCAACATTTTTTATTTTTTGTTTTTTTTTGATTTAAAAAAAAATACCACCAGCAGTTCGTCGGCGAGTCAGCTTGTTTGCAGAACTTGATGAGCTTTGCAATGAAGTTTGTTGTTGGCGTTCTGCTGCTTGCGAGCTAAAAGTTGTCAAAGATTTTAATGCTTGCAGTTGTTTTTGTCTTCTTTTTATAGATTTCCTTCAACAAAAAAACGAACGAGTTGTTGAAAGTCTCAGAACTTTGAAGTTGTGCGTGAAAAAATGAATGAGAAGCGAAAGAGATAAATGAAGTTGGGAATTTGTTTTACGATTCTTCTTGTTTTTCATTTGAAAATCTTTTGACAAACAAAATGTAAAAAAAAAATAGCTAGCAATGATTGCACTTCTTCGAGTATTAAACCGCTTAAGTTTTGCTTGTTTGAAAATTGTATGTTTTGATTAGTTGTTCAGCGATTTAATGAAACTTGGCAACACGGCGTTAATTATAAGAAAGCAGGTCGGAGAAAAATAAGAAATTACAAAAAGTTGAAAAAATTATACTTCTTCAAGACGCATCTGATGTACTTCTACAAAAAAACATGCTTCGACTATATTTTGGCAACCCTACGCAACTTTGGCAACAAGGCATTTAAAAAAGTAGTTAACAGAAAATCGGGTTGAAAGAAAACACTAAACTACAAAAAGAAAATATTTTGATAATATCAGAAAATATTTTTCTTTTTGAAACAGCCTCAGTTCTACTTCCACAAAAACGAAGCGAAGCTTGGCGACAAGGCATTTTAAACTGAAGTCAATTACAGGAAGATAGCTCGAAAGAACATAAAATCACAATGATTTAGAAAATATTTTACTTTTTTCTACAGCATTAGTTTTACATATACAAAAATTGCGTGTTTTGACTGTTTTTTATCAAACTAGCGAAACTTGGCAACAAAGCATGTTGAAGCACGAAAAAATACAGGAAATCAGGTCGATGAAAAAAGGGGGAATTAAAAAGTTAGTAAACATTCTAGTTCCTCAAGGAGCAGCAGTTAACTTCTACAAAAAATTGTGTGCTTTGATGGTTTTTGGAAAATCTAGGAAATTTGGCAACAAGGCAATAAAAAAAAAGAAAACATTAACAGTGGCGAAACTTGACAACAATTTAAAGTACAGTCAAAAGAAAGAAGCTAAAAAATACAAAAATACTAGTTTCGAAAGCTAGAGAATACTCTACTTTTTAAAGTGCTTCGTGATTGCTTCTACTTACTTAGAGAAACTTGGCAACATCGCTGAAAATTACAGTGAAGACTATTGCCAAAAAAATCTAACTGTGTCTTGCTTTCTTAAGCTTTGAATTCGCACTTTAAAGAATTGGAAAGAGTACCTGACTTGTAGAACCGTGCAAAACTATTAAACTTATACAAAAGTCATTACCCCTAGTAGCACCAATATCTGTAAGGATGCCTCACTGAAGCCAAGAGGGACTTTCGCATTTTTTTTTTCATGATTTACCTAGCCAGCCATGCGTCAGCGTCAGAATATTTTTTCAAGTTGTAGATACAACAAAAGGTGTAGTACATTTGGGGTTACTATTGCCACCGAAGTGATTATTCCAGTAAACAGATAAATACGCATGCCAGTTCTTGGATATACTTGGACTACTGATAAACCTCAAAGTGCGCTGGGAGTCTGCTTGTACCTACTCAACTCTCGAGCCTGAATCCCATTTTAAAAGGCCAATTGTTAGCATTTGCTGAAAACAAATAAAAGCTGTCTCTTAAGAGCCCACAAACACGCTGAACTTAAGTTGTAAATATTGTATCGGTTTAAATTGTATCTATCCAAAACATAACTCGACCTTTGTCTAATGGACGTACTGACTACCTTACATGCTATTGAAGTTGTCATGCACTTTCCACCAGCCAGCGAAAACCAACGTCAATCTGGGCAATAGAGGTCTTCTGGAAAACTTTCGAGGTCAAGAAGAGTTTTGAATGGATACGAGAATCAGATTGTCTAAACTGAAGAGTTTCGAAATCTTTGAACAGTAATTTTGACTACTGGAAAGAAAAAAATGGCTGCGACCTCTGGGAATGAGAAAAAAAAATATTCAGATCCTAATTAAACGAATACCATACACTTTGGAGCTGTACTTGTCGATTTAAAAATTAAGAATTCAGAAATCTCTTTATGAGCAAAATCGATAACAAGATTCCACAAATTTCTACGATAAAATTCGACCATCAAATATCACGGGGTATATAAAACTAGCTGCCTAAAAATAGCCAACGTCGTCAGAGGAACGTTATCTATTCTTCATACACTCCACTTCCAACTCTTAACTTTTCATGTGGCATACTTTTAGGCACCTCTTTTATACATTTATAGAATTTTGGTGGTAGAACTTGGGCGTTGCGATTACTAGAATCTCACTGTAGATCCGTTTGAGTACATATCTATTACGTATGAATCAAAAATATATATTTTTCCAGAGTTGCATATTAAAGACGCTGGCGGCACTTTTAGACTGCTTCCCCAATAAATGACCTACCAAAAAGTCGTCAAAAAAGACAAAAGATTTGAGAATGATCGAGGAATGATTTCCGTATCAAAATTTGGGCTCCAAGTGCGGGAGGACCAGTGGACGCAGGTTGGTTATAGATGGAAGCTTCTGGAATAGTGTAGCGCTTCCGACTCTCCTGATTATTGTTGGAAATAATTGATTAGCACTACGACTTTGTTAGAGTTGAATTTTCGGACAAAATTTATTGAAAATTTTTAGAACTCTCAAATAAGTTCACTAAAAATAGTAGATTTGTGTGATGTATAGTAACGCGCTTTCCAACTTTGAGGGCGATCGAAGGCTTATTACGTATGTATGTATGTATGTAAAGATATGTAAATTTGAGTGCTATTTAAAACGCCATAAATTCAAGGCTTATTACAGCAAAACTTGTTTTTATTTATTAATTAGCCATCAAGCGGAGACAAAGATAAATTGATTAAAATTATTTTTGTTGCCAAGTGTCAACAATTTTCCATTTAAATACAACTAGTTCATCGTATGAGTATTTGTTTCATACATATGCAAATATCTTTAAGCTAGCATTAGAAATCCAAGGTTTCGAAAATTTATGAAAATGAATGCAGTTTTATCACTGTTAAATGCATTTTAAATGCGCCTAATTGAATGCAGACAGCGGGAGTGTTAGCTAAATATCGCCAGATATTATAGGTTGCAAGCGCTAATCATGAATTTAAAATGTGTTAAAGATGCACAGTGTCGAACCGAGGGCATCAGCTATTTAGCTTTAGTTGCATAGAAACAATGAGCGCTAAATACATGCAATTAAGCGCAGAGTGTATACGATGTTGCCACATTTCAAAAGGCAACTGAAACCCGCATTAAATAGCTAACGAATGGCTTATTACTTGTATACTACTTATATACTAGCGTTGTATACCAATTCGATCCTAAAATGTGAGCTATTATCTCATTAGAAGGTGAAGTTATTAAAATGCTACCAGCGTGCTATGTTGCCACATTTCAGCTGCTCCTGCATTTTCCTACTGCTTGCCTGAGCAGAGTTACTTTATCGCACATTTTTTCAGAGGTAAGTCATGCGTATAGAAGATCCCTACATATGTATATACATCCGTTAACAAGACTTGATTCACGGCTGTCAACTTCTGAGCCCGACTGGTAACGCCAATAATATGCTATATGTGAAGTGGTTGCGCCACACACTTTGACTAAGACTGCTTAATCCATAGATGTCTGAAAGTTAATCGATATCTTTAAATGCGTATAAGTATATGTATGTAAGTAAAGAAATCCTGATACCTTATGCCTAGAATCGACATTTAATCAAGCCGTAATAGTAAATCAGTTGGGTGTGTAGCAGCTACTTTCTTTTCACTTCATACGCGGAGATAATTTTATTTTATTTTTAATAATATTCTCTACCAGTAGAGAAATAATCGGTAGAGAAAAGTTACAGAAACAAGCTACTGGTCGTCCCGATATCTAGTTTCACTTAACTGGAGGTACTTCTCCTAGTGCTTGGCTTAAATTAAATGCGCTCTTTTTGAGTTAAGTCGAAGAGTCATCTCCATCGGGATTTCATAACGAATCCCAGTCTGGTTGGTCTGGTTTGGACATTAAAAGGGGCTCGATTCTATGAAGATGTTTTAACGGCCTGCCGGGTTGAGATGATTCCACCTCATCGAATTCTATGCAGCTATTAAAGTACGCGACTGAGCTAATGCTACCTTACCGCATGGATCTTAAATGTACAGTGGTCAGTGGATACTCCATAGTAGTATAGATAGACTGGCATTGTTTAGATTTAAGAGCTTCTTAGATCATCTCCGATTCATCTCGAAGACAGAAACAGAAGGAGCTCGCCGGCTTACATTCCAAGGTATTCGACCAGCTCTCGCTGAGCTGGTTAGACGCCTGCAGCCTGTCAGCAGCAGACCAATGCGGAAAATGGGGTTCCAAACCTCTTTTTGATGCAGATATGCCTATATCAGGCATTCCTCGTTAATTTTCTTGGGAATAACCAATTGATCATAGGCTTAAATCGCTGTCTGGCTATCGAAATATATGTATGTGTATCCACATCTTCCGTCCATCCCAATATGACGCGAACGAAGTTATTGAAACCCCTTCGATATCAAGGAAGGCACAGATCGTATAGTTCAACTGAGAGAGGTACTACTTAATATTTCCCTCATCCGAGGACAGAGGCAATACCACCACCGAACTACCCTTGAAGTAGGCATGCTGATACAAAAGCATTTGCTCCTTAGGAATTTTGTTTCTGAGATGCAGCTCAATCACACTTTCAGGGATCTTTTTAAAATAAACGACTTGCGGTTGATTGGTCTGAACTCCCCTGGGGACAATGGGAGGCCCTCCTTGGCTTGTCTATTAAAGTAACCTAAGTAGCTCGCGTACATAAATGGATGGGAGCCAGCGGCACAAAAACTCCGCAGACTTTTGTATCTGAGTGAGTTGATAGTTCATAGCTCAGACTCCAGGCTCACTATTACCGGCACTGGATTACTCGGAAAGTGAGTGCCGGAGGAGAGGCCTTCTTACAAGGAGAAAATTTGAGGGCAAGTTAAAGAGGAGCTTGCAGAGACATTGGGAGTGATTGTCTTTTGCTTTAGATTTATGGGAATGAAATCAAAGGAAAGTGGATTCTTGATCGACGGCGAACGAGAGATGCTGCAAGGCGACTTTTCATTTGCTGATTCAAAACGAAAAAAAATAAATAAAAGGTCTCTGACAACGAATTGTGGCTGGAGATGATAAGGCGTTATGCTACAATAAATTCTAATAAGAAAAAATATTTCCTCCTCGAACGTTGTTAGTTATCACAGCATTTACACCAAAGCCGAGTGTTAATTGCGCGAAGGTTATGCTTACGTATATCTTTGGACGACAACGGGACGAAACCCTGTGTACCTACTTTCCTCCCTATTAGCCGATGGCCGCGTAAATCGGATTACGGATGGACCGAAACATCGGTGACCGAACTTAGCAAAATACCGGTCTGAGGAGTACATTAAGCGCTTTCTGATCCAGCCTAAAATTGTATAATTTGAGCTCTACTTTACTAGATAAATTACTGCAATGCCTACAGTTATATGAATGAGTTACTCCTGTGCTCGATATTATATGATGCCTAGGCCATAAAAAATATAGAAGTAGGATACTGCAACGCACTGGACGTTTTATGATGGCATTACCTCTACGAATTTTACAGTTCATCTGCCCACTTGTTTCGGAAACTTGGCTCGAGAAAGCGATATTTCTGCCAGACAGTTCATCTGCCCACTTGTTTCGGAAACTTGGCTCGAGAAAGCGATATTTCTGCCAGATGAAACTAGAAAATTGGATCAGAGTTGGGAAAAAGTAGTAATAGCTGATGGACAATATTTTCATGAAGCTGTTTATGTATTTTGGGTTGATATTTTTTGATTGAAATATATATATGTTTTCTACGTCAAAAGAGGGTAGAAACAAATTTCTTCATTGGTCATCAAGGTCTCACATTCCAATTAAAAAATAAATGCCTATGAATTTTCGCTCAGCCGCAGAGCGCTACCCACGCAAATTCCTGCGACATCCGGAAAATCTATGGGTGAACTTAATTAGACTTTACAGCTCTACATTTTTATTTATACATATAGGCCCAGATAAATTTAGACGAATCCAAAAAAAAAAAAAATTAAGATAACAAATATCAAACACACAACACAAAGCATACAAGCCAAGCACGAAAAGAAGAAGACGTAAGCAGAAAATAATGCTGTAACTGTAAATTTACGCGCGTTAAAGTTCAAGTTCAGCAGCAATTAGTGTATGGTTGCTGTCGCAGCCGCTGTTGCTGCTGTCGCCATCAACACCACAGACGCGCTTTCATATTTATTTATGCTAATTATTTATTTGTTCTTTTTGTTGTGTTTTAGCGCTTTTGGATTTTCTTGTACTTACGCGTTTGGCGTTTTTAAAAAGCTGGTGTTTTTTTTGTTTTGTGGTTTTAGTGCGCGTTCATGCTACATTAGTCGTCGCCACGCCACACCACGTCACTAAAAATACCGCATGCAGTATAAAAATAAAAACTGAAAAAAAAAAAATTAGTTTTTCAAAACAAATCTCTTTGGTGTGTTGGTGGCTTTACGCTGTCACTCTTGTCGTTGCTCACACTTCGTCGCGCGTTTCCCCATTTCTGTCTATCCATTCAACGCTGCGTGTTTTCTTTTAGCTTACTATGCATTCATTAGTCCAACATATTGTTTTTCAATATTTGTTTTTGTCATCATTTGTCTCGTTTTGTGGGCGTCATTCGCTGCGGTTGCCCGCCATCTCTGGTGTTTTCGTTGTTTACAAATATCGTTTAACGAGTTGTGGCATCACGGGTTGGCTGGCTGGTGGGATAGCTAGCTCGCTAGCTTAGTGGATATCTGAATGTCTGACAAACTGACTAAATGGCTGACTACTCGCCTGTAAGACGCACTGTCTGCTTGTAAGTCCATTCATAAACACACTTTTTTCATCCGATAGACCACTATCGGCCTCATCTTTTGTCTGCTTATCCTTCTACAGCTTTTAGTCCGCCGTTATCAAACTGTTTTGACGCGCTTCAGTTAAGATTCTTCTTTCCAAATTTTTTCTTTTTATTTCATTTATTCTTTTCTCACAAAATTGGTGTTTCCATTTCACAAAGTAACCCATATTGTACTTAGTTGTCAACCCTTTTTGGTACATCCACCAACGTTAATACGCTCACGGCTTCCACACCATAGTCTACTCACAATGCTGTTTGCATTTTTTGTCGCCCGCTCGCTCTTCCTGGCACTTCAATTCTCTCGTTCTTCCCGATACTTCACACTGCTATACTTCCGCCTCCTCGGCGTTTATCACATTTCACTCACTGCAGCAGTGTTGGCTTAATTAATTTTATGTGTTTTTGCGCCAAAACCATTAAAAATTTAGAGTTGTTGCGCCTCTTTGTATCTCTCTCCTCTGTTAGCACACTTTTCGTCACCGTAGCTGGAAAAATGCGTCAAATCACTCGCGTCAACATCGAGATTTCAACACTTTTTCGCTCAATGATTTTTTGTTGGTTTTGGCAGCATACCTTTCATTCATATTTAAAGCTTTTTTCGTTTATTTTTTTTTTCATCGGCAATGGTTGAAATTTTGTGGTTGCTTTGTCACATCTCGCACGCTGTTCGCAATTTATATTTCTATTTTGTGGTAATTAATTGATTTGTACAAGTCTGATTTTTATCTGCGCTGTGTTGTTGCTACTTTGTTTTTTGCACAGCTTCATTATGAAGTCCAAAATCTAATGCTGTAGCAGTCACGCCTATTTCATCCTTCAGATTTTATACGGTATAGGATGGAATTTTAAAATGTGCCTAATGGTCTTCAAAAATAGTGCCGAAAAGAAGATGAAAGTTCCATAAACAAAGTGAAACACTGCGATCAGAGTGAAAACAGCAACGGTTTATTGGGCACATCTGCGTTCACTCTGCTCAGGTACGATTTTAGCCTGCTGCAGTAGCCAGAGCGAAGTTGGGCTATTGTTGTGCCAGTCTCCCGAGGCAGACAAAGCTCTGTCTTGTCCACGTCGGGTGGTTGTGTGCCAAAAACGGCATTCACAGGTCGGGAGTCTATATAACTCAAGACCGACTCCCTGTAAATGCCGTTTAAGGCCTGTCGGTATGCAGTTGGGTGCAGAGGTTGTTTAATGAACCTCTGTACTTCGTCCGTCGGTTTGTATAGATGCCTCCTGACGTCCCTTGGTGAGGGCTCTTCTGCAAGCAGTTGTCTGTTCGGGTTCCCACTGCTAGAAACTTCTTGCAGAGCATTGTATTATGGTCCCTGATGGGGAGAATCTGGGCCTCGTCGAGAAAGTGGTGTTGAGGCGACATCAGGAGGCATCCTGTCGCGGACAGGAGTGCCGTGTTCTGGCATGTCTACAGCTTCGTCCACTGCGATCTGCGTCACACGGGCGCTGCATAGTTTAGTACCGGCCGGCCAATTGGCTTGTATGTTGCCAACAAGGTTTCTTTTTCTTTGCCCCACGTGCTGCCGGCTAGAGACTTGAGGACCTTGTTGCGGCTCTGTACTCGCTTGAAAATTGCGGCTGTATGCGCCGAGCAGGAGAGCAGACTATCCATGGTAACTCGAGGATTTTGGGTTATTCACCTCCGGTATTAGTTCGCCATCTACTTGAATTCCCAGCTGCAGTCTGACCTACTTCGTCCAGGTGGTAAAAAGTGTTGCCGAAGATTTCGCAGGGAACATGGTGAGGTACCTTGCAGTGAAACAGCGAGAAAGTTCGGAGGGGTAACCGTTTACTTTCGAACACAAGTCATCAATTTCATTCCGCCAGTGCTTGAGTCCCAGCGGAAGAGAGGAAGCCTCAATCCCTTCTAGTAGCGTGTAGTGGCTGATTGTAACAAACGCTTCACTGGTCTCTCTCGTTGGCTAATGGACTGCATATTTAAGGGGAAGTTGCTCTACTAGATCACATCGTTGAAAAATAAACCCAATTGGATAACAAAGATATTTCACATGAAAGCTTTGCATCACTGTTGGTGCTAACCTTAGGACCAAAGATCTGCTACGAATCGGCGAAGTAGCTGTTTCATTCCCCCGCAGATTCATTAAGGAGCAAATCAAATATAGCCGCAGGCTTTTCTCATTTCCTTAGTTTTGCATTCCAATGCCCCAAACGAAGTGTTGGCCCATCTTTCAACTCTTGCAAGTCCTTTCCGCAACATATTTGTATTAGTAAGGCTATTACTTTGTTTCTTTAAATCCATCGCTCTAGACTTTCTCAAACTAATCCGCTTCGAATGCGTGCTGGTGCTGCAAACAAACTCATTTTAAAAGGACCAAGAATAAACAGTCAATGTATGTAATTTCAGGGTATTTTCAGATGATTTCCTAAGTAGTTGATCTTGGCAGAGATTTGCAGCTTTATGTACCCACAAAGAACTTTATAGGGACCGTAAGTAAGTAGAGTCCTAAAACTTGAAGTCATCGCACCACAAAATATATGAAAACACAGTTTATAATTTTTAATTGCTTCATTTAATGAAATTACCAAATTAAAAAAAAAAATCTCAACACTTTTACAATAAACTAAATCATACACTTGCGGTTGTATGCGCGATAATTGACATGTCAAAGCTGTCAAAATGCATTTCAAATGCAATTAAAAGCATAAAAGGCCTACCAATTAAGCCATAATAGACAGAGCAGCAGAGTAAATTTAAAAGTGAAAACAATTGCGAATTAATAAAAAGCTAAATTTTGCATGCGTGCGAAAAACGAGCAACGGATAGGGATATACACACCATCATACAGTTAAAGCGTATGGCATAACCGCAATAAACTAACGAGCACAGATATTCTGCGTTCAAAAAAAAATTCAAAAGGGTTGAGCACAAAACTGTGCGTGCATTTGCCTATTGACCACCCGATTAGCTGACTCAAACTAGGCACAAAAAATTGTATTTATTTATTTTTTTGTACACACGCTCCCCTATCACACCAGCTTCTACTGGAAAATGTCAAATATGTCCGTTTAAGTGCCAATTTCCAGCAACAGTCAGCTCATCGTTGCGCATTTAATGCATAATTTA
The DNA here is from genome assembly GCF_001687245.7 of Rhagoletis zephyria. Taxonomy (NCBI): domain Eukaryota; kingdom Metazoa; phylum Arthropoda; class Insecta; order Diptera; family Tephritidae; genus Rhagoletis; species Rhagoletis zephyria. Next base: position 50,070 of record NW_016161212.1, read on the forward strand.
TGCGTGCAATGTTGCCAATTTTCATGCAGTGCGCCCGCAAATACCTTTTTCTCACTCTCTTGCAGGCGGCTTAGGCGGTGTCTCTGCGCTTGTACTCGTAATTACATGCATTAAATGTGCTGCATTTAAAATTTAACACTTCACCGCTGAGTGCATTTAAGCCGCTTACAACAAATGCACATAGATACATGCTTACAACAACAACAACGTCGAATATTATTTAAAAAATGTAATGCCCCGCTTTCACTGCCAAATGAAATGTCAAAGGGCGTCGGTGTTAAGTTTCAGTCGCATGCATTTCTATGGCTTCCTCTCTTCTATGACGTCTGCGTGTTTGGCTTTTTCTTTCAAATTCTTGTGTATATACATATGTATTTTTTAGGGGCTTTTGTTGTGCTTCGGCGTCAATTTAGTTTTGACAGCTAAGCCGGCATTTGCTTACAATCGCAATTACGTGGCAAACTTCCGGCCAAAAGACATGCAAGAGACAGGCAGAGATGGCTGGCCGTTTTTGGTAGAATTGGAAGGGAGAGTTAAAAATTCAAGTGCGAGGGTAGATAAGTTGAATCGGATTCAGTGGAAATATGTATGTTTGTATGTATGTACACATCTATATATATAAAATTCAAATTATGTATGTACCTATAGACACACTTGGCTCCTAAACGAATAAGCCGATCGTAACCAAATTTTACACACGCACTGGATATCTTCCAGGGATGGTCACAGGGTAAAAAATATTTTGATATATAAAGGGGGCGTGGCCCCAAAACGTGGACCCGGGTAACCTTAGGATGTATTTGTTTAATATGGGTATCAAATTAAAGCTGTTCATGA
>NW_016161212.1:52071-54128 GCF_001687245.7 Rhagoletis zephyria
AATACACGTTTGAGGAAAGGGTGCGATAGTAGACTCCAGTTATAAGATTATAAATTAAATTTCCAAGAGAAAGTCGGTTCTTTACATATTTTCTAATTACCTTCGAAAATATATTAACTCAAAAAAAAAATAAACAATGCTTCATAGATCGATTTTTTTAAATCTAACTTCATAAAGTTCTTTAAAAATATTTTGTAAATGAGGCCATAAGAGCTTAGGGGGAGAGTTACAACACAAAAATACATTTAAGGCGCAGCGAAGCACGCCGGGTAATTGCTAGTACATACATAAGTACATAAATTGTGTTGATTACCGTGGGTGGAGTGTAGACTGATGACTAAGGAAATTTCTTAATAATTTTTTTTATAAAATTTTTCAGAATTACATACGAAGGTATGCCAATGGGCACCGAGAGAGAAAAGCACACCACACCAAGAATCAAACCGGTATCCAAGTGTTAGTAAGCACCTAAAATCACTCGTAGATGGCGGTCAGAGTTTGGTTAAAAATATTTAGCGAATCGTCGTGAGTGGCGAATACCGAGCACAGAGACTTTTTAGGTACTGAGACCATTTTTGATCACGCTGACCCAGAAGAGAATGGAACTTTCGTTGCTAAGTTTGTACCTGGACGACAACGACTGGAATCCCAACAAAGTCATTTGGTTATCCGACATTTTTTGCCATATTCTCAGAGTACTTAGTATGGGTATAAACAAAGATTAGGTTCGAAAAATAGTATGTGTTTCATTAGACTAAATAAATAAATAAAAAAAAAAAAAAAAAAAATAGTTACCGGCTATCCATCTGTACAAAATGAATTCTTAACGAAGTAGCACGCCTGCCCTAGTCGATTATCTCTTTGGATTACGTTTTGTATGAAAATGTCCCAACCTTTTAAAAAAGAATCCAAGTACAATGAAATCTTAAAGAGCTTGGATATGCTAGGCTTTTGTGAATATTAGAAATTAATGTGGTGCTATTGTATGCATTCTGAATCGGCATAGGTACTCCTAGGTAGGAATCGGTATCAATAATTACAGGCATTTGTGTTATCGAGCATCGAGAAAGGACTGAAGATTCTGGGCTAGTCAGAGATCTGATAGGCAAACGAGAAGTATATTAAATACAGCGACGGCGATTGAATCCTTTTAGTCGAAATGAGACACTCCATAATCTGACGACGACGGACGGGCTACCTCATAGACCCCACTGGCAAGGAAAGGATATAAGTTATAATGGATGGTGGAACACAGAAACATTCGAATTCTCAGCTGCGCGGTGAAATAAGGAATATCGCAGCAAGGCGTTAAAGTTCTTACAACTTTTTGTAACGTGGAATTCGAGACGCATCAGTGGGTCTCTCCAAGTTCCAAACTGCGTAAAGGGTGCCCCCTTAAGTTGTAAAACCATCCAAAATACTTTAGAAAATTGAGTTTTCTAACTTTATGAGTTGTCCAAAATGCCTTGAAAATTATTTTGGCTATCGTAAGTTATTTCGATAAAGCAAAATACGTACCATTATAGAGTTACTGAAATATGTAATTTGTCACCATGAGTATATACATATGTAAATATGCAGTTCCAAAACATACCTGAAAGACAATAAAGAAAGCGTTCATATATTAGGAGTTATTTCTTTTATTTGGGTCATTTAAATAGTAAAATTCTTCTAACATAAAAAATGAATAAGCACTAATGCAAAATGTTTACAATGCATAACATAAAATAAAATCAGAAGTCCATAAAATCTTAAAAATCGATTTAAAAGCTTAAAAAATATACAATGTAAACTTTGAAAACGAAAATAAACAAAATCAGTGCTCTGTGTAAACACACACTTAGGTCTGCACTCACAGCTGTGATTTGACTAGGCGCTTTTGACGAATCGATACCGATGCGTGGAAATCGGCAATACAATAGCAATTAACAAGCAACAAATGCAACAAAAAAATTTAGAAAATTAAAAAATAAAAAGAAAAAATCTGAGAAAACACATGTACTAAAGTAATTTACATTAGATGATTAACTAGAAAGAAGCTACATTTGCCACTGACG
>NW_016161213.1:0-18050 GCF_001687245.7 Rhagoletis zephyria
AGATGACCTAATCTCCGGCATTTTTGTTTTCAAATTACAAAAATTGTAAGTTTAGTTCTTAAATGACCAAACATTTACACATTGCCCAGTATTAAATACCGAAAGATATACACCCGATTTTTGACTGATGAAAAAGTTATGGCAAATTTTTTTATGAGCAAAAATTTATGTCCAGTGGTTTGATTATCAAAAATATATTATTTCCGGTTTTTAAACGATTAAATTAAAAATGTTCAAAAAATTTACATTCAATTTAGGAATGGCGCAAAAATTATGAAATAGTGAACAGCAGCGCGTTAGAAAAATTTGAGTACATCTTTAGATCACTACTACTTCTGGTCTACCATGGCGTATGAGTGCTTTAACAAACAGCTTTCCAAGAAAATTTTACATTTTAAAGCGCATCAATTCATCAGCAGCCATTGCCAATATAAAAATGTGCAGCATATGTGTACAGTTAGTAAAAAAGCTAACAAACTAAAATTCCCATCGCGAGGCTTTGCAGTCTCTTCTGAAGCTGAAGGCATCGCAACTTGCAAAAATATTGTTTTACTCGTACTGCACATCAACACACACACACACACACACACACACAGTTAGCTAAATATGTTTTTCTATTTTCGTTATTAAATTTACTTACTTCACTCCCTGCCGCCCACTTCAGCTGCGGCCAAGTCAACGTTTAGGCAAATCCCTTTATTTGCATTCTTTGCTCTCGCCAATTTACGAGCGCGCGCGTATGCCAAGGCGTTTTGGCGCGTCGCTCGATTCGCTTCAACCTCCGCCTTTGCCCCTTTGCCAACATCCAAAAGAGATTGCCTACTCTGCTGTTGAATGCAATTTGCAAATGCATTTTATCAGCATTGCGCGCGGCAGTAAGCAGTAAGATTGGGGCGGTGGGCAGGCGAGCAGAATCGCCAATATTTCGCTGTCGCTGTAGGCGAGCCGCCCGACTGCGTGTGAGCGAGTGTGTAAATGTTTCGTCGNTAAGATTGGGGCGGTGGGCAGGCGAGCAGAATCGCCAATATTTCGCTGTCGCTGGTAGGCGAGCCGCCCGACTGCGTGTGAGCGAGTGTGTAAATGTTTCGTCGCTGGCTGCTTTCTGCGATTATTCTAACAATATTTTTCCATGCCTATTTCTATTCTACATATTTTCTTTATTTTTCTAACTTTCAAGGTTTGCACAATAAAAACAAATTTGCAGTTTGCACTTTACTTTGGCGGCATTTGTTGATATTTCGCTTAGTTTTTCTTCGTGGTTTTACAAAGTTTGCATTGCTTTTATTTATAAATACATATAAACATTTATTTAGTTATGTACTCTGCTCTGCGCTTATTTATGCTCTTAATGCGTTTTTGCTCGCTGCACTTATTTCGTTTGCTCTCACTCTGCGTTTGCGAGCTTTCTCTTGCTTTGCACGCTTCACTGATTTACGCTGTATATGTATTTAGTAGTATTTTGTATTTTAATTGAATGCATTTTTTTGCTGTTTCTTACTGTAAAAAGATTTGAATTAAAAGAAAAAAATATTGGTTAGCTTTTCAAAATTTTACTTAAGGAATTGGAATTGGAAAAGGATATGTTCTGTCTCGCTCGAGAAAATTTACAATAAGGAAAAATTTAGTATTAGATTCACTTGTAGGAACAGGATTCAAACCTAAATGCATGTTGGATCCATAATCCATATCTGGTTTTACTTTGTTTTATATATACATATACTTTGCGTTCAACATTTGCTTTCAACTCAACGCAGGGTTGCACGGAAAAATGTTGAATGGCCAAAAATATCAAAATATTTTATGGGAAAAACACATACTTTATTTATTTACATCCAAAGAAACTGACGCTTTCGTTTTAATATTTCTACGATTATTCATAAGACAAACAAGCAAACAATACATGCATATATTTAGGTCAATTCAATTGCTTTCGCTAACAATGCTAGCAATAAACTTCATTTCGTATAAGGTTTCCGATGTGAAAAAAACATACGCTACTCAGTTAGTACCACAAATTGGTTTGAAGCCCCAGCCTAATTAGTTTGCATCAAAGACGAGCACAAATTGGCATAACCAAAAAAAAATTATACCGAAATGTTGTTGTGATATAACTTCTACAAAAATGCGATGCAAACACATTATACGTTCAACTATGTACCTACATTAGGATGGTCCTTAAAGTTATGAAGCACATTTTTACATCAGATTTCCTAAAACTCAGCCACTACGTCGCGTCGGCGCTACCATAATCGAAGAAAATCACATATAAATTTTGGCCCCGATTGGAGTTGGTTAAGGCGTGTCGCACAGGGATCACAGTTCAGATTACCCTGTGCGACACGCCTTAACCGAATCCAATCAAAATTTAGATTTGATATCTTTAACCGTAATATTACAGATTGAGGTGGAGAAACTGAAAAAAATCGTTCATTTTATTTTTAAGGACCGCCCTAATATACATATAGTTATATCTACAAACTAGAAAGAAATTGCGGCATTATAGATATTCCTAATAAAAAATAATAAAAAAAAGAAGTGCGCCTGGACCACACTGTAGAAGTGAAACTTACGTTACTTATCTATNGTTATATCTACAAACTAGAAAGAAATTGCGGCATTATAGATATTCCTAATAAAAAATAATAAAAAAAAGAAGTGCGCCTGGACCACACTGTAGAAGTGAAACTTACGTTACTTATCTATCTATACATACACACATCTGCTTCTACTTAAGGTTATATTTTTTCGATTTTTTTCTATCAATGTAGATCCCTACCTCTAGCACTGTTCGTTTTAATAACATTCATGTTATTCTGTTTTTCCGTTGTCTTCATTTTTATCTTCATACTCTATCGATATAACGTCCATCAAAATATCGATAACAAAATCGAAGACAAATTCGATAAAAATTTCGATAGCAACATCGATAATACGATTGGTAGCCAAATCGATTAGAAAATCAATAAAAATATCGATAACAAAATCGATTAATATCGATAAAACAAATCTACAAATATGGATAACAAAATCGATAAATATCGATAACAAAATCGATTAATATCGATAAAACAAATCTACAAATATGGATAACAAAATCGATAAATATCGATAACAAAATCGAAGACAAATTCGATAAAAATTTCGATAGCAACATCGATAATACGATTGGTAGCCAAATCGATTAGAAAATCAATAAAAATATCGATAACAAAATCGACAAATATCGATAACATAATCGATAAATATCGATAACAAAATCGATTAATATCGATAAAACAAATCTACAAATATGGATAACAAAATCGATAAATATCGATAACAAAATCAATAAATATCGATAACCAAATACGTACTTGTTTCAGCCCCAACCATTTCCGTTGCTCCATTTCCGTTGCATCATTTCCGTTGCACCATTCCGTGTGCAATTTCCGCTGAATTTGCCAATTTACTCCCACCCAACCAACCGCCGCTAAAGAAGTTTCACTTCAAATAAATACCAAACAATAAGTTCGATTTGAACGATTTTCTGTGCCTTTCCATACTACGCTCATAGAATTTTCTCTTGTACGTAGTTTGAATTATCAATAAACAATACAATATAACTATAGCACTCGAGTACCGAAACGAAGCGTCAGGAATTGCCCAAATTAAGTGCAACGTACTAGTGTCGACTCACTCAAACAAAATAGGCATCCAGTAGCAGTGGTGGAGGAGAATGATTAAAGAGAGAAAGACAGCACGGTAATTAGCCAGCAAGTGGCGTACACTTTAGCAGCCTATTAACGAAAATATGTATGTATGTATTTGTGTCAAGACATTAGGTAATTAGTTTTTCATGTCGTCTGCAAATAAATAAAATTAATGTCATATAACAACAGACGGAAAATGAGCCCAAAATAAGAGCAAAATGTTGGTTGAGTTGAGTTAATGCCAAGCTAACTAAGTACATACAAATAAGAACAACTAAGGACCAAGCGACACAGCCTCAATTTCACACTTGCAACCATACAAAATAAATAAATAAATAAATAAATTTATGTACAAGAAGTTTTGTGTTTACTTTTCTTACACTCATTTCATGAGTGCTGCCGTTGCGTGTGCCGCCAGTGCCGCAAACTACAAAAGCAAAAAGTACATCATCCCACATATGTATGTAATTATGTATGTAAGCCTCTGGGCGAGTCGCTGGTGTCGAGTGTCTGACGGTGCGTATGAGCAACCGAATTAATTTATGTACATGAGCCATGGGGCAATAGTTGTAGTTGTAGTTGTAGTTGTAGTTTTAATTACAAATATTAAGTTGTAGTTGTCGGCATTAGCCGCCAGGCTCACTTGTTTGTCTATAAGTATTTTCAAGTGTTGAAATTTTCACACTTTACTTTCATTTACTTACATTAAGTGTCGTTGCTCAGAGACTTGAAAGGTGCTGAAGGATAAAAAGAAGAGTTGTGGCCGTCGCTTGCTTGTGAATGTATTTATGTACATACATACTTTTCTATGGGAAAACTGTTTAGGCTTGGGCTTCAAGAAATTTTAAAGAGAATTAATTTCAGATTTTAATGCTACCTAAGTATATTAAAAATATGAACATTTGTTAGTGAGTGAGAAACTAAGTTAGTGAGTGAGTGAGTATGCATGCTTGTTGCTGTTTCATATGGCACACAAATAGGTTATGATATTGTTTAAGATATGGGTATTTTTTTTTTTGAAAGAGTTGCCACCTTTTTCAAAAGTTAAATCGATTATTTAATAAAGTATTAACATAATGTGTGTGTCAAATGAAAAGGTTTCAATAACGATTTACATAGATAGAAATAATTTTCACCACGGTTGCCACCTTTTTCAATGAGTTAAAGTGAGTTTTTTATAAGGTTAAATTAAATATTTGAATAAGGGTATCAAATAAAAAAGCCTCATGTTGAAAATATCTTTGAAGAGGGTTGCCACCTATTTAGAAATTCAATATCAATTTCAATAAAAATTTTACTGAAATTTTTTATCATGACCATCAAACGATAGACGTTTAATATCTTTAGAAGATATTAGATAATATTAAAAAATATTTTTAGAGAGGGTTGCCACCCATTAAAAAAGGTAAAATGAATTAAGTAAGTTAATTGTATTTACTAAGTGTTAAGTACTAAGTGCAAATGTATTTAGGTATTTGTGTCCTGGTTAATATTAAAGTACTATCTACTTAAGTATTCGGGATGTTACTAAATAACGAGCATCCAAGTATTTATTTATTTACACAGCGCTATATACGTAGTCTAAAAGTATTTGATTAGTTTCAACTGACGAAACACCGCACACAGAAGTACTTTGGGACTTTGGCTGCGCTAAATACCGCGAAAAAAAGTATTTAGAGAATTTGTCTTTACGAAATACTGGACAAGAAAGTACTTAGTATTTATGGCTTCGCTAAATACCGAACACTAAACTACTTAGTACTTATGACTTTATTAAATACTAAGTGATTGCTATTTACTCAGTGTACATACAAATAAAGAACTTTGGGGTTTTAGAGACTATTTCCGAATTTTCGAGACTGCTATGATACGCCTAAGATTTTCGAGAATATCGAGATTTAGAAGACTATTTCGATATTTTCGGGGCTACATTGGCATTTCTTCGGGATTTTTTAAAACTTTCGGGACTGCTTCGGGATTTTCGGTTTTCTAGGGACTATTTCAAGATTACTTCGAGGTTTCTCCCGAAATAGTCTTTAAAATCCTGATTTATTTCTAAAATCGCGAAATAGTTCCGAAAGTGAGGTGTGGTGAGTTTAGGTGAGGTGGGGTGAGAACAAGTGTGGTGAGTTAAGGTTTGGTGAGTTCAGGTTTAGTAAATCTAGGTATGTTAATTTAAGTGATGTGTGATGGTCTTATGTGTGGTGAGTTGATATGAAGTGAGGTAAAGTGAGTTGTGGTAAGGTAAGTTGAGGTAAGCGTAAGACGAGGTGTTAATTTTTTAAAGGTTTCCTAGATCATAAATTATTACGTTTAAAAGTGTTAAGCCATCGAATCAACTAAATGCCTTGGTACTTTAGTGAAAGTATTTTGCATCTCCAAAATACCTGAGTACTTTGGACGAGAGTATTTCGCGCCTGCTATATTTTTTGTACTTTAGTATCTAGCAGTTCCTAAAAACCTAAGTTTGTTTTTGTTTTAATATCAAACAGCTTCTAGATACTTAAGTATTTTTTACTCGAGTATTTAGTAAACTTTTAAATACCGAAGTTTTAAGCTTTGCTTGTAAAATTTTTTTGAAGAGAACAGCGGTCATTTAAAAAGTTCCTGTTCAAATTTGTTAGAAGTTAAATGAGGCACTAGAATGCATGTGCCAAAAGATATTTAAAAAGGCCTCTTTTTTGAAAATTTTTTGAAGAGGAATGCCACCTGTTTTAGAAAACCAATTTTACTTATGTAATTTATTGATTGAAATATTACATCAATGTACACAATTGATCTCCTGATCACAGTGCAATCCTCAACCAATCTTTAGCTACATCAAGATATTTACCATATTTATACCAATTTAGTTTAAAAGCATTTTATAAAAGAGTTAACACATTCCCAAAAATTTATCTACCAAAAAATGTCGCCTCTTTAGCATTGTGGAATGGAAGAGCGCAAAAAAATTGGAGCACGAAAAAACTGTGGGAATCGCCAGTCAATTTAGAATATAAAGACATTCATTCTGTTCAGCATTGAGTTGAAGTACGTGGCTATATTATACTAACTTTTTACTATTAAGAGTTCATCGTCATTACGCATTCATATTTCGTTGGTCATTCACATCACCGCCATAATGGAGTAACATTAACATCAAAACTTTCTACATCATTTTTCCTATCATCGCAACAATCAGGAGCTCTAATAAATATGTAGCGGAGTCATAAACAGTGGGAATATGTAACAGCAGGAGTTCGTTGAAGGCTTGTGGCCAACTCATTTAGATGTGCTGAGTGTTATCGCACTTATATGTACTTAGGTGTATAGATATGTATTTATTTAGAAGAACGAGTTAGTTATTCCGAAAAATTTATCTCTTTTACCATGCTGCATCTGCTGGTTACTGTTTGCTTGGATGGCAGCATTAAAAGTAGTTGCTCCAGGTCTAAACAAAAGCTTTGAAACAGGCAAAGGGGATCTTCATGTAGAAGTTTCTGTGGTGGTTTCAAAGGTGTTTCGGAGACTGTCGGACCAAGGAATTTTTTTTCGAGATGCTCTAACCCGATAAGTTTATTGGATGGTTCCTGGACCTCCACGGGAAAGGAAACCTTGCAATTGCTATTTCGTGACCGGTATTGAAGGCGCGTTCCAACATACTACGAGATGCTATAACTGTCGCCGTGAGGGCTCTAGTAGTAGATAACTCACTCGTGAAGCTTATCGATCAGTTAATCTGCTGTTGAATAGTGATAGTGATGCTGGGTGGAAGTGAAATGTTGGCACACGGACGAAGGGTATGCCCAAGAGAGAAGTGTGTACACGTTCAGAGAAACATTTGCGAAAACTCTATGTGATCTGATGCAGCGAATACTCCGTGATGTGTCAACTCTAGTGTGGTGGAGCTTATGTCCTTTTCGACGCGCTATAATATGCCTTCGGTTACTTCACCGGAGCTGTACGGCGGCGGATTAAGTCCCGATAGAAAAGCCAGATTCTTTACCATAGGGTCATATCTAAGAAATGGGGGCCTTAATTACCGGTTGGGTATTTATAGATGTGGTTAGAACCATTCTCCTGTATGAAGAGATCGTATGTTGGCCTACATCTGAAACAGCGGATAATAATCAGGGTGCAAAGGTCTAGTACGATCTCTTTAAGCGGATCATTCAGAACCAGGCCAAACGATGCAGACCGTTGTGCTGTGATGTCGGTTCCGGAAAGCAATTTTAACAATAGAATTTCAAACAGGGGGGAGCGGAATAAAGATATTACAATCGAAACCTGACGCTAAGGTTCTAGGAGGCGTTTTCTCACTTAACACTCCTTTTAAGATCTCTTTTAGGCTACCCGACTAATGTAGAGTGTTCCAAGCTGGAGCTTTAGCCCTGGAATCGGAAACCAAAATCCTAGGAAACGACGTTTTCATTTTTAGTGATCGCCTGACTTCAGTCAAAGCTCTCAGCCCTTCAACGATTTACTCTAAGATTGCGCTGAACTGTCATCCATCTGGACAGAAGATGGCCAAGCAGAACTGCCTTCACCTCTCTTGGGTCGGTGGTCACATGGATATTCAGCGAATGTCCATGGCAGATGAACTTGCATGGCGAGGAACGACCAAGCAGTTTCTCCTGGTAAAGAGCGCATTGATATGCCATATGCCACTTGCAAGCTGAAGAAAGATTTAGTCAAATTACGACTTGTCGACCTTCCAGGCATTCGTGGCGTAAATGGGATTAGAAACGGTGACAAAACTAGCACTTTCTGATAAGAGAGGATGCATCTAACATTGCGGCGGCTATCTAATAGGAAGACAGATAGAAAGGATCGGCGTGACCATTGTTCCTGGCCGATGTTAGCGAAGTTTCAAACACCAACGTAAGGTGACTGATGGCATCGATCAGTAACGCGAAATCTTCATATTACGTAAATAAACCGAATTTCAAGTCAATGCGGACCAGATCGGATATATGGCGGCTTATGATATAGTGCTTTGAACCGAACAAAATTTGGTAGGTGAACTCAGAACTCTACAATACATATCTTAGCCGAGTATTGGGCTGATATCTTCATATTGAGACTTTATGCCGAAACAATCAATTTTTTTGCCCATTTTCGGTTCTGTAAGATCCATTTTAGATATTTTTGCTTATTTTTTCCGTGCTTCTGAATTCACTTTCCAGTTATTCTGGAACCGATTTGCAGGTCTTTCAGAATTGAGTTTCGGTTATTCCGGAACCGTTTTTCGGGTCTTTTGGGATCGATTTTGAGTTCTTCCGGAACCTTTTTTCGGTTCTTTTGGAATCGAATTTCGGTACTTCCGGAACTGTTTTTTTTGGTTCGTTCGGAATCGAGTTTCGATTCCTTTGGAATGGTTTTTCAGTTGTTTTTACTTATTTCTTCGGTTGTTCTGAGATTCCATTCCAGTTTCAGTTCTTCCGGTTTTCGGGTCTTTGAAAATCGAGTTCTGGTTCTTCTGGAACTGTTTTTCGGGTCTTTTGGAATCGAGTTTCGGTTCTTGCGGAACCGTTTTTGAGTTCTTTCGGAATCGAGTTTCGGTCCCGATAGAATCATTTTTGAATTGAGTTTCGGTTCTTCAGGAACCGTTTTTCGGTTCTTTTCAAATCGAGTTTTGGTTCTCATGGAACTTTTTTTCGGGCTTACTCCGGAACCGTTTTTCGGATCTTTAGGAATTGAGTTTCGGTATTTCCGGAGTAAAGTAAAGTTTCAATTCTTCCGGAACAGTTTTTCGGCTCTTTTACGATCGAGTTTTTGTTCTTAATTTTTCCAGTTATTTCGGTTCCGTTATAACCGTTTTTCGGTTTATTTGAAATCGAGTTTCAGTTCCGTGGGAAACGTTGTAAAAGCCAAAGCCATTTCTACGAACAATTGTTTTTTTTTTCATATAAAATGCATGGAAAACTTGGAGCGCTTTGAGCGTCCTCTAAATATTTTTTGATTTCAAAATAAATAAACAGGGATATTATATTTTGTTCAGTACAGAACAATAGCAGGACCACCCTAATGTACATTCACACTAAGCTAAGTGGCAATAAAATAGAAGTACTCCCTATTATTCTAGCTTATCCTGTTATGTGTAGTTCTTCGTATATATGTATGTAGCTGTAATATTAGTTATATTTATATGATTTTCATTCAGTTTCTATCTGCTGTACATATTTCGTACTTTTTCACATAACGTTTTATGTAACGTGTTGATTATATTTATGTCATTCCACTAAGCAATTTTGGCTGTCGAGAAGAGCTTAGTAATGATGATTACTACTCGCAGCATATGGAAGTACTGTAAATGGATAGCTGAATATTTCTCTTATCCATCAAGAGTATTGAATTTTCTTTTGACTGGCGATGATGTATTTATGCAGATATTCTACTTTAATTTGTAGGAATACATAAATTTGTATACATATGTAGATACATATAAGCACTTGAATATGAAGCAATGTATGATGAACAATCACACTTTGCGCATTTTTCGAAGTCAAGTTGTCAACAAAAGTTCAAAAAGCGATTAACCATAAATAATAAGCCAAGCAGCCGCACGCATAGCCGACAAGCAGCAACTGAAGACAAGCCAATGTCGAACGAAATGGACCAACAGCAAGCGGCAATAAAGAGGAACGGTGGCAGAAAATGTTGAATGCAGAGTGCGGCGAGAGAACACGTTTTCGCTGCTGTGACAAAAACTGCAAATGGGTTAGCGATTTAATTTTTTTAATTTTTTTTTTTAATTTTTTTCTTCAGAGTTGGCTGCAGCCGCCGCTTAACGCAGCAGATATACTGACCTTGAGCGCTTGCAAGAGGCTTTAATGCCTTATTTCTTCTTCTCATTTGCTTACCATACACACATTTTTTTTGCAGAAATTTAGCCGCCAGAAAATGAGTGTGAGAAACGCTTTCGATTTCAGCTTCGAGCTGCTGGCGATTGTGTTTATAATTTAAGTAATCGCCTCTTCAACTTATTACAGCTGCCTTTTCGAGAACTCGTCGTCGCTACACAAGAGCTGAATGCTAAAAGAGCAGCCAAAGAATTAAAAATAGGAGCAATGAAAAGAAAAAAAAAAACAAACAAAATTAAACAATAACCACTTAAGAGTCTTCACGCCGCTAAAACCGCTGTGCTGACCACAAGTGTATGCAGAATTGTTGGCTGAGCAAGGAAGTTGCGCTAGTCAGTGTTTGTACTGCCAAGCGGTGGAAAAAAAAAATATTTTATAATAAAAAGGCAAAAAATCTTAAAAAATAAAATGAAAAAATAAGAATGCATCCTGAATTGGCAAATTTGCCATAAAAACATGATTATTTAAAGCGTGGTAAAGATGCGCCCAAAACCAGTCACTGTTGGTAACAACATTCGCTTGGCCGCTGTTACCAAAAACAAAAAAAAAAATGTTGCTCGTGCGCAACAGCAAAAGAAGTTTTATTTATAGCCGGATTTCATTGAATTCTGTTGGCTGTTGGCTTAAAAGGTGTTTTCCATAATTCTTCAGTTTATATATATTTATTTATTCTGATTTTTTCATACATACATACATATACAATGTACATATGTATATCAATTTAGTCTGGCTGCTTCGCTTGGCTTGACTGTCCATGGCTTTTTGGATATAGACAGCATGAGTGGGCATTATTGACAGCCGCCAACAATCAGCAGCAATATCATTAAACATCTGCGCTGCTGATGACGTTGCTGCAATGCAAATATGGAAGAGCAGCAAAGAGGCAATGGAAATAAAAAAAGGAAAAAAGATTGATGAAGATGCGAGTTGCTTCAAGAATAAAATTTGTCTTTAATGTTTCTTACTTTTTGTTGCTATTATTCTTTTGCCGACAATATTGTCTTTTAGTTTATAATCGCGCTACTGCTGATACGAAACATCGAGTTACGCGACGTTATTTCTGGCGTACATTTTTCGTTGGACCAGGCTACACCAACTGATTTTTGTGAAAAAAAATTAGCATTCATAGTTTTGGTAGTGGCTAACTTTCTTCTGGTAACTAAAGCTCTACACAGAATTGCAGCGGATGACGGCTGGAATGGCTTTCGTTGTTGTTGCTAACCCTTTGACTTTTAATAAAATTATGAAATTTAATCAAATTCATGCTACCTGATTATTAGAAGTAATACTTTTTTTTTAAAGCAGATGATCTCATCAGTCCACTCAAAGATGTGGAATATGATGGACTTGAAAATTAATACATACTTTCAAAAATGGGGTTGACGACACTAGATTTCAGAGCGCATGAAGAAAGTGATACAAATTAGACTTATGCTAGTTGCTTATCGGAGGGTTGTCTGTACAAGCCGAATTTGCATACATTAAAAATTTGTAATTCAAAATTTGTTGAGGTTAGTGGTGATGCGCCAAATTTTTGCAAAATCTGATGAGAAATTGAAAAGTAAATTTTGACCAAAATATTATAAAAAAGTTTTATTTGGTAAGAACTTTCTTTAGAATTAGATTTTTAAATCGCATTCAACGTAAGAAAAACTAAAAAAAAATAAACACATAATGCGCCGTTATTTTTAACCGACTTCCAAAAAAGGAGGAGGTTTTCAGTTCGTCGGAATATTTTTTTTTTTTTACCGCATAACTTTGGACCACGTCAACCGATTTCGATAACTCTTTTTGCATCGAAAGTATCTCAGGGAAGGTCCCATACTAATCTGGTTTAGATCCGATTATTGGATCATGAAATATATATAGATATAGGCATTACGGGCGCCATGAATACAACGTCAGCACCGGCTCTTAATGCTTTGTGGGATTTACCACCTCTGGAGTTAGTGGTCCAAGAGGAGCCAATGAAAACGATATGTCGACTGCACTCTTTGGGTCTGTGGCACGGCGATTGGAGCTCTGGGCACAGATAATTGTTTAGAAGGTTGTCAGAGAAATACCCTAGGTTTTTTAGGAACCTATTAACAAATTGATACCTGGAGTCTCCTTTCGAAGAAATTACGTCATTAGATTTTCTACAAGGGAACCATGGAGATAACCAGCCACTCTCTTCGGAAACTTAGTGGAAACTTTCTATACCAGCGGTTCGAAGACTAAAAATGGTACCGCAACCGGATGGCACCTGGACGGTAACTGTAGGATCTGCAGTGACAGCCCAGCTGCTCTAAAGGCTTTGGAAACCGCTCCCACCTCTTCAAAGATCGTCCAGGAATGTAAGTTGGGGCTGAACTCCGTTACAAGGTGTTGAACTTGTGGCGGTGCTAGGACACTACGGTGTTCAAGGCAACGAATTGGCTGATGAATTGGCGAACTGCGGTTCTTTGGAGCGTCCATTTGGACTGTGCCCAATTTTAGGGCCAAGCCTAGCGGGAACCTTGCCCTTGTGCCCTTGTCGGATCTCCTACTAGTACTAACACCTGCAAAATAACCAAGTGTTTTCTGAAAAGGCCGGACAGGGTGGTAACAAACTTCCTTCTCAGACAAAGAAGGAGTGATCTACGAGCCGTGGTAAGGCTGATTACGGTTTACGGGCACAATCCATGGGGACGACATATGGCCACTGTATACATCTTGCTTGGAGGATGAGGATAGTGGAGAACTTTTTCTGGCGCTGGGCGGCCTCCGCCAGACTCAGATGGTACACTTTTGGGTTGGATGTACTGAAAATGGATGAGATACATTCTCATTCCCTCAACAAACTGATAATAGATATTTATAAAGGAGTCTGGTATATTTGCAGAGGAGCATCCATATATACATACTACCCCCAACTCTGAAACATAGTACATACTTATAAACGATGGTGTAAATATATTTTTTGATACTTTTTGATGCATATTAAAGCAAACACTGCGACATTCTCTGCAGCTGAGCCATTTCGGCGTTGTCTTTTGGCTCTCTGCAAGCAGAAATATATAGTTCGCAACCAAGAATGATAGAATACAAGATTG
The DNA here is from genome assembly GCF_001687245.7 of Rhagoletis zephyria. Taxonomy (NCBI): domain Eukaryota; kingdom Metazoa; phylum Arthropoda; class Insecta; order Diptera; family Tephritidae; genus Rhagoletis; species Rhagoletis zephyria. Next base: position 13,606 of record NW_016161213.1, read on the forward strand.
CGCCGATTGCAGCAGAATTCGTGAGAGTAATTTTAGGTTGACGTCATCGTAGAGTTGACAACTGAGAGCGGCGAGAATGAGGGCGACTAGTGATGTGCTGAAAAAAGATTTCGGTATCCGATACCGATTATTTACATTAAACCCTCGCCATTATATGCATTTCAGGTTTAGAAAAAACTTTCANGTACAGTCGGGGTTTTTAGGCGTTTTTCCCATACTTTTGGCCTATGTGCGCTTTTATTCGAAACCTAAATGTTTCGGTACCGAGTATCGAGAGTATTGGGTACTTAAAAGTATTGACTCAGCACATCACTACTGCTGTCTTCTCTACTATGACGTCACCAAAACAGCTGATTCTGTCAAAATCACTGAGAGCCGAGTAGCGGTATCGTCATCGGCGCCACCTCTGTATTCTCTCCACCGTGGTTCGCAACAGCATTATCCACATATATATGTACATATGTAATTATATGTATGAATATATGTACATGCATACATTATATGCCATCCGCAGCATTAACGCATATTTTATCGCAAATCTGCTTTCACGGCACACCTTCATTCCTTTTGAGCTTCTCGAATTTTTTCTTATTGTTTTCGAAATTATAATTCCTTATGATACTCATTTTCAATAATACAAGAAATTTTATTGCATTGGCTATATGTGGTTCGTGGCTCTTAATGACAGATTTGTATATATATATATATGTATATGTATATACATAGGTATGTTTGTATGTACATATATGTAGATTTCTATATAATATTGTTTAAGCAAGACTAAGTGTAGATAAAAAAAAANCATTTTCAATAATACAAGAAATTTTATTGCATTGGCTACATGTCGTTCGTGGCTCTTAATGACAGATTTGTATATATATATATGTATATGTATATACATAGGTATGTTTGTATGTACATATATGTAGATTTCTATATAATATTGTTTAAGCAAGACTAAGTGTAGATAAAAAAAAAAATATATATATATACATATATATCTACATATTTTGGTATGCATCCACGCATAAATTCATGTATGATTTTTTTTTTTTTTAGTCTGATATCTTTTTGGAGGTCAGCTGCTTATGCAGCTTCAACAACCAGCAGAACCAAAACAAAAAGTTGACTCAAAATTAAATTTTTGCAGAAACCAGAATTCTTTAGTTTGGTTGATCTTAAATTCTTCGCTGCTTCCACTTTGATTACTGTCTTTCTTCTTTTTTTTTTAGCGCAACCTCAGAAAACAAGATATTACAACAAACAAAAAATAAAAAAAAATCCTTTTTAGCCACAGATGCGTACGTATTCATAAATTCGCTTCTTTAAAGCTTTGTTTGTCACCAAGTTGAAATTGTGCTTTGAACAAGTAGCAGTAAAGAGTGGTAATACATTGTGGAGTTAAAAAAAAAGAAGATATTTATAAACAAACATAAAAAAGCAACGCAGATATAGTTCTGGTATTTTTCCACTTTCATACAGAAATCTGCAATCTGCAAAATATGTCCTTGAATATTACTGGTTATTATGCTAACCGGATTGCGGAAGCAGCATACTTACAAAGATATGTATGAACATTAGGGTGGTCCAATGAAAGCTAAAAATGTTAAGCTCTCACCTCAAACGATTTTTTTTTTAATTGAATAAAAATATTGGACAGAAACATTTTTTCGTAGGAATGGTATAGAATCCTTGAAAATCAGAATTTGTCGATCACAATACTTTGTTTATTTTCTGGAGACCTCCAGTAATAATACCCAATTGTTTGTTTAATAATATTTTTATAGGTCGCCAATAACTCCAAAAAATGCAATGGGGGAACCATAAAAAATAAGAAACAGAATTTTCCTTACGAAATATATTGATTTTCAAGGAAAAAATGTTTTTCCTCATATAAAATACATGAAACACTTCATAAGCTTTGAGGCAATTCTAGAAGTATAATTTTTTAACAAAAAAGTAGGATTTTTTCGTTTAGATCCCAGGGGTGAGAGCTTAACATTTTGAACTTTTTTTCCTTTCATGCATTTTTGGACCACCCTATTGAACATACATATATGCGTACATAAATACATAGTACATATGCACGTGTACATTTTACACAAATACATATGTAGATGAAAAGTGGTGCAGGTAGTAAGTAGTAGTAAGATAACTTAATGCAGCCAAGAGACGCATTCTTACAAATTAAAGAAAAAAATATATATATTTTTATAATTTTCAATCCCATTTTGGAGTGTTTCAAAACATAGTATTTTTTTATGATGGCGCCTTAGTGTGGTAGGGACACGAATTTCTAAACGATACCATATCGATATCATATCGATAATTTTGCCATTCGATACCGATATCTTTCACTTGATGATTTTAAAACGAGTACCAGAACCCTCGTATCGTATAGAGTGTTAAATTCGCATTACAAAATACTCAAAAGAACAAATACTCATAAAATTAACGTAGGATATACATTGTCGAATAGGCGGCCGCTATGTCTGAATGGTTAAAGGTGCACTCCGCGGGACCTGGATTCGATCTCTCTTCCGAGAAATATCTAAATTCGAAAAAGTTGTTTCTACCAGCGGTTGAACACAGCAGGTAACGGCAAACCTTTGTGTGTATTTGCTTGGAAAAGCTTCTCATTTAAACCATTTCACGTTCGTAGGCGGCGTAAAACTTAGGTTCCTCCCCTTTGTTTGACAACAACAAAGCGCACACCAAAAATCTGATAGAGGCTACCGGCTCCTGCCTTCGCCAGCTCAACCGCCTTCTCATTACCTTCTTTGTTGCTATGTCCGAGAACCCAGACAAGAGAGACGGTTGTTGACTGAGACACTGAGCGCAATATTACTTTGCATTCCCAAACTAGCTTGGATATGGTAACCGGTTACGCTATAGCCAATAGCGCCGCCTGGATGTCAGAATATATTGCTGCCGTACTCTTGTGCCCAATTCTATTGCCTAGGATTTAGAGGCTTCTAGGATCCCTAGAACTTTCGCTTGGAAGATGCGTGTATTATTTCCCAACCGTAAAGACGGACCCACGCCGAGCTCCTCGGAGTAGACTCCTGCTCCTACAACGCAATCTAGTGGGAATCATCAGTATATATAGAGATCGCCTCTCGGTCGGCCACTCGGTCTCTTCTCCAGTCCCTTCTGGATGTGAATAGCACTTGCACGTTACAAATGAAATCCAAATTGTCTACCATATAATCTGTTGTCCTACTTAATTGCATTTGATTTATGATCAACCCATGTCCGAAGTGTCTCGTCCTCCAAAGGCCTGACTCTCTGAGTCTGACCGCCGATTTCATAGCCACTTCTTTCATCCTGATCCTGCGCTTGCTGCCCTTTGTATGCTTTTTAGTTTGCTGACATTATATTGTCTGCTTAGGCCGATCCACCAAACCAAGGCGCTGTATGTTAGGTTTGGTCTTATGATCCCGGTACACACCCACATCACAAGTTTACGATTCACATAGTCCCCAGTTTGTACTGAANAATTGCGGTATACACCCACATCACAAGTTTACGATTCACATAGTCCCCAGTTTGTACTGAAGATTCTCTTCTTCTTGGGTCTTAGGCATGGAGATAAAAGCAAAATTTCCCGAAATTTATCCCTCGAAGGCCAAGCAGAGATGTAACCGTAAAGGATCGTACAGGATTACCCGGCAGTTCGGCGTGTAAAACCAATAGCCACATCCTAGGTACATATTCCTACACGTACTCGTACTCATACTCATACTCATATTCATACCCATACTTATAGCCACATTTATACTCAACGTGATGGTAAAATTTAATCTAACGAAAATTAAGGACGTTTTTTAGAACAGCAAGGCTTTTTACATATTTCTAACGAGCGCACCAAGTTAATAACCTTGCCACACCAATAAATCTATTTGCACAATTTTCTTAAGTCATCACACCCGCAAGTATTTAAATTAATTTAAAGCATCATTAAATTCCGCACCGAGTATAAAACACCATTTAACAAGCGGTCTAAATTCTTAAGACTTTTCTAAAATTATTCAACCCCTTCTACAACTTTTAAAGCTGAGTGATCCTTCGCATCCAAGACAAGCTAACCTCAATGCCAGTTAAATTCATCACGCAAGTAAAAAAAAAAAACAGAAGGGGCCAGTCTGTTGCTTGTGGCCACACAAATGGCCATTAAGGTGCCGCCGCTAATTAAGCGTTGATAGATTTTTTATAGCAGCGAAAACTTTGCATTTTTTTGTATACAAACTACTAAGGCTAAAAAGGAATTTCGGGCAGCGCAAAATACCAATGAGCTTAGAAAAGTCTTTAAACGATTATGGTAATGAGTTAAGATAGCGAATTGAGAAAGAAGAGTCAGGCAAATGAGCTGCAAGATAACCTCAAAAAAAAAAAAATCAATAAAAAACTGTCGATGCTGGCGTTTTTTATTTTTATTTTTTTTT
>NW_016161213.1:18973-36607 GCF_001687245.7 Rhagoletis zephyria
GTCCCCTTGTCTGAAACCTCGTTTGGTATCAAACGGCTCGGAGAGGTCCTTCCCTATTCTGACGGAGCTGGTGGTATTGCTCAACGTCATTTTACACAGCCGTATTAGTTTCGCGGGGATACCAAATTCAGACATCGCGGCATAAAGGCATTCAATTTCACCTGTGTGTAATCAAATCTTGCAATCATTTTATAACCCACTTCCCGAGGAACTAAAAAATGCAAACTTAACTCAGAAACCCGATAGCAATGCAATATGAAAGAAGAATTTATCCGCTAGATGGCGCAGGTGATATTTGAAAACCTCGTGTTTATGGTCCAATTTGTTCCATATTTAGAACGCAAATGAAAGTGGAAATCTGCAGCCGGATTCCAACGTTCGCTATCGCTAATTTTAATGGCCAAAAATCTCCAAAAGAACAGCTGTCGCCCCTAACAACATGCAACACCTATGTAGTGACATGCCCCTTATACTGCGAGATTTGGCTAATTACACATTGTATCTTAGAGAATTTCGGCGATGGAAATTTAGCGTGGAGATTGTCGGAATTCCACTGCCGCTAACAGATGTCCATAACTACACTTGAGATATGTAGGGAAGAATTCTCAACGCTTTTGAATGGCGACACAGGTGGCGCGTTTGATGAAGGAGAACCCGAACCAATGTACAGGGACGAAACCCATATCCCTCTACTCAAACAAGACGAGGTGAGAACAACAATGAGGCAGCTTAAGAACAACAATACCCCGGGAGCCGACGGTATGCTGGTTGTGCTGTTCAAAGCCGGTGGCGAAGAGTTGGTGGGGCGCTTGTACCAGCTTTTAAGCAGAATTTGGTCTGACGAAAACATGTCCGAAAACTGGAATGTCAGTGTACTTTTTGCAATCCGGACATTTGTGCCAATTATCGCAGAATAAGCCTTCATAATATTGCATAAAAGGTCCCCTCGACGATACTGTGTGAAAAACTGAAGCCGTTCACGAACCAACTGATTAGACCTTATCAGCGTGGCTTCAGACCTGGTAAGTCCACCATTGACCAGATTTTCACAGCACGTGAAATCCAGGAGAAGACATTAGATAAGTAAATCGACACACATCATCTTTTTGTCGACTTTAAAGCTGATTTTAATAGCACGAGGAGATATATTTGAGGTCTCCGCAAGACTTGAGCACAACCTTCGGCTCAGTCTAGGGCTGAAACGGTACAAGTGAACACAAGTACATACTCGATACTTTTCGATCGATACCAATTAATTTTGGTATCGATACTTCATCAAGTACGGAGTCATATAGTCAAGTACATGGCCATATTCAGAAATAATAAACAAAAAGGTTTATAAACTGAAAAATTTAAGAAAATGTCATTTTATTAAGCTCTTTAAAGTTTAAACCTACTTTATTTTTTATGAATAAGGCCACTAAACTTTAACTTATTTGATTAAGTGATGGACAAAATTGAATGACGGTAATCCATATAAGCAAAGAAAATTGGGTTGCTAAAGGAAGAAAAAATTTAAAAAGTATGTCTTTTTTTAATTTTCGAACCTACGAGTACTTTGCAAAGTATCGAGTAAAATCACCAAGTAAGGTATCGAGTATTAAAGTACTCATTTTTATACCCTCAGTATCGATGCTTATTCAATATCGATAGTATCGTTCGAACCCTATACACGTCACTGTTGGCAGCTATGAATTTGAAACCGTGAAGGACTTTGTCTGCCTAGAATCCACCATAAAAACCACCAACATCGTCAGCCTGGAGGTCAAACGAAGAATAACTCTTCCCAACAGGTGCAACTTTGGGCTCGGTAGGCAATTGAAAAGTGGCGCCCACTCCCGATGCTTAAAAATTACGCTCTACATGTCTCTCGTTATGCCCGTTCTACTATATGTCGTAGAAACGTGGACGATGTTGAACAAAGATGAGAAGTCTTTTTGTGCTTTCGAGAAAACTATTCTAGGTAAGATCTAGAAGATTGCGCTAGCTCGGACATGTTGTACGCATGGATGACGACGCTAAGGTGAAAATAACCTGCGACCCATGGATGGACAGCGAAAGCAAGGGCGCCCACGAACAAAATGGATGGACTTGTCTGCACTCGGAATGAGCAACTGTCCCAAATACGCATATAAATTTTTTTATTAATGAATAACAAAAAATTGTCATAAAAAAATTTGTTTTAACTACTTTTTTATATTTGCCTCTGCCTTTGTCGTTGCCTTTGACTGCGTCTTTGTCCGAATACGAATACGCACATGAATATGAAAACAAATATGAACAGGAACAGATGAGAACGAGGCTAAATACGAATACTTAGACCAACCGAAGACGAATAGGAAAACGAATTCGTACGGAACGACGAAAGATGAATTTCAATACCACGGCCAACGCCAACCAACCAACCCAACACGAAGAGGAATAATGCGAATACCGCGCTGAAACGAATACGAAGGTGAGTGCTGTCTTCGTAGACAGCGCCTAAAACGGAGACCAAAAGTCTCTGGCTCACTTACGGGCCTCCTACCTATTCAGAGCTGACTCCACTACGCCTAATAAGTGTGCAGTGATGGAAGGACTATCCGATCTAGACAGGGATAAGTAAGGCACTACTACAATAGACCACCCGCGAAAAAAAATTCGGTTCGGAATGTTTCGAGGCTAGCCCCAAACGGATCCTTCTCGACGCACATCCTTCCCAGGGGGGCGAGTGGGAGAATGGCAGTCTCTGGAATAGAGGTCCAATAAACATCTTCACGGACGGATCGAAGCTGGACGGGAGAGTTGGATGAGGTGTCTACTGACTTCTTTTGTTCAGACTCCCGAAACTCTGCAGCGTCTTTCAGGCAGACGTTGCCCCTATAAAAAGGCGGCCGATTGGCCTCGCATCAATAATTTTCCGATTAGGAGGGTAAATATATATTTTTATAGGCAAGCATAAATCAGAGCAATGGGATCGTTCATGCTACGATCGAAACTAGTCGAGGAATGCCTGACCTCTCTCTCATCTGCCTCGGAATAGTTCCAAATCGAGCTGATTTAGCTTTCAGGACACAGTGACATTACTGGAAATTGCAGGACTGATAATTTGCTAGGAAGGGTAGCCTCGAGGCCATCACCTCGCACAGCCAGGGCATAGTTTCTTCGGCGAATTTGCTATACGTGCATAGTCAAAAAACATTTTACCGCTTTAATGTAGGTACATAAACCGATATGCACTGAAATCAATTTAGAACTGACAAACTTTAATGACTTCAATTTTCGTCTCCATTTCACAGCCGCCTATTTTTAGAACTCAAACTACCGGGGATTTTGTCTGAGAAGTTATATGTACTGAGCGCAAAACAAAGAGAGGCTGACATTTCTGCCACTCGTTTCTGATACACTGCGTCCACCCTCAACCACCCTCACTTCCCGTTACATGAAAGATCTCTCAGTATTTCACTGAAGCGGGGCGCCTGAGCTGAGCATGCCTTTCAAACGACTAGCTGCGCTTGGTACACCCAAAGAAAACGCCATACAGCTGATTGCATAAGCTATGCTTGTGACGATGTGACGACGACTCATTGTCATTTTGTTGAATTGGCCAAATGACAAATTGCTATTCTAATAGTTGCACGGCAATGACAGAGAAAACAATGAATGCGAGTTTTGAACTTGAAATTTCTCATTTCTTAGTATGTATGTATGTACATACATACACATGTGTGTGTGTGTAGTTGCTTTTATTTTATATTTTTTTCAGTTCGACTGACAGCCGGACAGCAAAAGCTTGCAAGCTTTACCGAAAGCGATTAATTGCAACGCGCAAAATGGCAACAACAACAACAACAAGTCACTTTTGTAAGTCGCCGACAAGTGAAGAGTGAGCTTGCAGTTAATCATCAACTGCATTGACGGCAGTGACGCTGCTGCCGCATTCGAGGTAAAACGCAGCGCTCGCGTCTAAACTGACGACGACTTGAACGTCAACGTTGACATCCATCGACGCAACAGACGACAACTGATTAACAACTTTGGCTTAGCATAAATGCCAAAATGCTTTGAAAATGTTTGTGGAGAGAGGAACGCTGGAGGCAGCGCAAGCATTTAGTATGTATGTGTTGGGTTGGGCGGACAATGGTCAAAGTCAAAAACGCGCGCTTGTTCCAAGTTCATGTGTGCATTAAGTTAAATGTTGCTTTAATTACGAACATTTTGGTAACAATTTCCTAAACGATTTTATTGTTTGCATTGAATTCACTGCTTTTGTCAGTTGACCAAATTTGGTTGATGAATGCAAGGCGATTAGTTGAAAAATAGTAGTAAACTACTATGTATGTATGTATATAGGTACTTGCACATACATATGTATGTTTATATTTACTTACATATTTATTTTAACGAGTATTTAGCCTTGTAAAGTAAATTAGTCTAACTTCTAGAAAACTGCAAAGTTTACATTGGAGGCGACGCTCCTAAGCAATTGGAGAAACAACATGTTGGACTTGGTTTAATGGGGCTTAAATGAAGTTATGCATTGCGGTACATCAAAAGAAGAACCCTGTAGAAAAAAATTATCAATTGATAAAAAATAGCCCACTTGTAGTTAGCATTTTTGGGGGATTTCTATAAAATATATAACTTGTAGTTGGCTACAAAAAGCTAATTTGAAACAAGTGGACAATTAATGCAGGAGTAAAACTCGAGATTGTTTTCTTTAAACGCGTTTCTATTTAAATATCCCGCACTTCGCAAATACTTTTTCGAATTGAGGACAAATAAAAGGACGAAGCTCGAATATGGGACCACCTACAGCAGAATATGGAAACAAATATGAATTGTAATAAACTAAATAAAGTAAATAAAAATAAAACAAAAATATTTTGTTTTTCCTATTGATATTTTATATCCAAAAGTAGTTAGTCACAAGTTAGTTACATCAAATGCAGAGGTAAACCATCCTTGACTACATCTAATGCAGAGGTAAACCACCCTTGACTATTTCGCGGGCATCGCCATACAAATATAGTTAGCTTTCGTCAAAGAAAATAAACAGATAATAAGTGACTTTTAGCTCCTTCTTAATCAACTTGAAGTTAGCTTATAGTTAGATACATTTCCTGCAGGGAAGTGTTAACACACCTTCTATTTTCGCTTTTAAAATTAGAAGTAGGAGCAGCTATGCTGAAGGTTTATACGGATGATCAAAGGACTTTATTTTATCGAAATTTTTTTACAATAATTTTCTTACTTTGGTAACGTCGTACGTTAAAAGTACCCATCATTTCGGGATAATTTTCTTGTTTTGCCATGACTCACATATTTTACTGTAAATATGAGTGGTGGTTTAATGTTTTTGCTTGATTTGATTTGATTTAAGTCGCACTAAAATTGAGTTCTGAACCATAGTGCAATGGAAATAGAAAACTTTGAGATCGAAACCTTTCAGTTCGGACGCAGGAAACTCTCACTACTGAAGCTGCTGCGTGGAAGGCTTATCCCAGAGTTTCGGCACGGAGCTTATCTGCTCAAATTGGTATCAGCAGAAAGTCACTGCAGACGATTAACTATGCACAATGATTTGAACTTATTTATTCGCTTATAAAATTCAAATGACAATAAAAATGAATGCAGATTTGCCGATTCGCTTGGAATTTCGTCAGAAGGTACTTCAAATGGTGGTTCGGTCCCCCCAGGTCTTCTGGCATTACTGCGCCTCATTTTTTCTTGTGGGCTTATTTCAAGCAGAAAGTTTACAAGTCAAACCGACAAATTTGAATGATTTTAAGCAATACATTCTACCGAAAACTAATGCAATTCGCGCTGTAACCCTTCACCAGTCACCCTGTATATACGTACGTGAGCAATCGCATATATCCTCTACAGTGGCGGATCCAGCGGGTAGTTTTGGGAGTTAAACTACTTGTCAGTCAGTGGCGGACCTACGGGGGGTATTTTAATATGGTGCATATATATGTATAATATGGCGTCTATGTATTTAAACACCCCCCGTGGGTCCGCCACTGACTAGCACGTAGTTTAACCCCGAAACCCCCCCGCTGGATCCGCCACTGGTCCTCTAAGCTTCCGTTCGTCAGTTTCTCTAGAAAGTCCCATCTTGCCAAGATGGTATCATAGCTTCCAATGTCCTGTCAGATAGTCTATGAGAGTCCTAAAGCCCCTGAGTAAGATCCAGATCTTTGTCCCATAGGAAATCTGGTATTGACCATATAGGTTCCGTTGCTCCCGACGTTTTGCAAGAGCGTCAGCCCTTTCGTAGGGATTCAAACCCTCATACAGAGGTACCTGACTCTGTTTCTAAGTTGTTTCTAATTTTATTTTAGCTGTTTTTAAAATTATATTTCGTTTGTATAAAGAAATAGTTTGCGTACTTAAAACCACAAAAATACTTGCATCAACATAATATTTTTCGCATTTTTCAACCACCACAACATTCCATTTACCTAAACTTGTTGCTCATAAATTCATGGTTTCATCGTAATATATCTACGACTACTAAGTATATATATTACCTATAGTAATTAGAGTTTTTGTAATTGTTTAAAACGAACATGTCAAACGACTGACACGCAATTCGAAACTCCCAAAGCAAAAACAAAAAGCCAAACCATCAATGCCACCCGCCCAGTTCGTCTCAGTCGAGCGTAGCGAATCGGACAATTGGCGAAACAAATCAACGTCGTCATGCTGTATGTATATGTATTTATGTTAACCACATGCACATATGGATGTTGTATGCTATTATTATCTAAGTAATAGCCTTTGTGTGTGACTAAGCAAACTAAGATGGCAAGTTCTTGTGTCAATATGTTATTACAAAGCCATTATCGTTAGGTAAATATCCATATTTGTGCAAATATAGTAGAAGTCGCCGACGTCATGTGCTTAGAGTCTTACATGAAAATAATCTTTTGATCAGAATGACCTGCTTTCCTGGTTCTAATAGAGGATAATGGTCTTGGCGTTTCTCGACTTCTTTGTAAGATAACAAAACAATATGACCATAGCTTATGGGAAAATAAATCTCAAAGAAACTGCTCTACCCGACCGACTAAGGAGCCTGTTTTCCTTGCCCCTCACTGACTACCGTCAAAACTTGACGTTCACACTTGAAATATAATACCACTGCTTCCAAGAGTACGAAGGTGACGGCATTTTGTGCGGAGAAGGCCATTTCATGTTCATAAAACGCAGATAAGAAGCAAAGAAGAAGATCACTTCGTTAGAGCTGGCTCGTTGTACCACATCTACTCTGGCGTAGCGAAGGCGGGTGAAGGTAGAACTCATTGTGATCTACTCTCAATGGTCTCCGTCCCTTTAAAAACCTTGTCTGTGATGAAGGAGTAGTACTTTTTGCGCTACCATCATGTGATGGTAATTCAAATAAATCTCTAGCTTCCTAAAGTGCGGATACTTGTTTGTCCCTTAGCAAGGCGGTTCCTAAATCTTTGAAGTAATTAATAAAGTAGCTCCCTAGAACTCTTAAGCGGTTTCTACATAGTAGGAGACCGGAAATGCAGGAGGTATTTAAAGTATTCAACCACTTTCTCGACTTTAAAACACCTACAGAAATCCTTACAAATAAGTGGCTCCGAATCTAACAGCGATGCGGTCAATAGACTATTCTCTCGCAAAGCTGTTTTCAGGCACTCATCCAATTGCTCATTTCCTAAAAACATTTCACAAAAATCCAGCCTGATATCGCAAAAAAGGTAAAGCCAGTTCTGTTCCTTTGACTACTCTGACCACATCTGTGAAGTTTAGAATCTCATCGCTGCTTAAAATGGTATAAGATTCGCAGCGTCTCCTGTTTGGAGTTTCAAAAATAGGGCTAAGGTCGACCTCTGTGTTCTGATAGAACAAGCCCCTACGTTGAGCTATAACTCATTCTAAATGACTAGATGCTTTAATTCTAAGAGCACTCTTAGTTCATTTCAAATTTATTTCTATAACTGGAATGTCCAGTAGAGTTTCTGACGCTGATTAAACCTTACATATCCGTCTCACCTAAAATTTTCTTTTAAACCCCTTTCTTTTCTATTTACTCCTTCAATCTCAACAACCCTAAAACGGCAGTTCAGCGCTGCTCAGAAAATGACAATAGACAATAGCGCGCACAACGGCAACTCACTTGGAGGACTGCAGCGTAAACACCGAGCATCCTGGCGTCCTTAATAGAAAGCTCAGAACTTAACGACGCTGGTAGCTTGGTGAAATGTAGACCACGGCCTTGATACACACACAAATCGTGTTTTCTGAGAAATATATTAAGTTGGCGTATCCATACTCTGTTTTCAGTGTTGAGCAGACCTCTCTAAAACTACCACCAAAACTGATCTCATCGATCGGGGATAACCAGGTCTGGAATGTGCCCGACGGTAGCGCTGGAGTAAACTCTAGAGCTGAAGCCTATGCAGAGCAGATGGCAAAACGAACTCTACTTTTAATTAATTATTAATTGGGCGGAGAGGGATTTGGCAGAGGAAAGGTCACATCAGCCACGAATATGGAATTATGTTCGGAGTTCCCGCTAGCGCTCCTCTACACAGAGGATATGGCGCGCGAACAGTACTAAATATTTGAGAAGAAATTCTGAATTTAACTGTGTGCGGTGTGTCCACCGGCTTTTTGGATATCTATAGGCGGTTTTTTTTTTTGATATCTTGATTTTTCGAATATCCAAAAAAACCGGAATTTTTTGATCGAACAAACCGGTTTTTTCATTTCATATAAATCTTGACCTCTCAATAAAAGTTTTGAGTTTTTCAAAGCTCTCTCCAGTTTAAGGAAAACCCCTAAATGGTTTTAAAATTTAAATCCTAAGTTATTTGGGGATGAAATAAATGAATGTTTGGCGCTTAAACGTATTCTACGTGTTTGGCCGAACTACTCTTCCAATTCGTGTTTTGCTTCTTGATGTTGTGCCACAACTGGAGAGATCTATAGTTTTACTCTAACTCCGAAAAAGCTTTTGTATGGCAGATTCACACCCGTAGGTTTGCCATTGTCTGCCGAGGGGCGACGGGTATTTGAAAAAAAGTTTTGATTTTTCTGGCACCAGAAATTGAGCCATGAGCACTATTTACTCAATGCTGTATAAGTATTAAAAAAAAAGAGTTAAAATAAGTCCAAACGTGAATTTTTCACTGATTTTTATTTGTTTTAAGTTTGATTTAAAAACTTAAAGCTTACAAAATAAATAAAGCTATCTAAACAAAAGATACATTTACTGTTAATATTTTTATTGTCATTTTTGGCCATCACTTTATATCAACCTAAGAATTTTCACTGTATGAAAACTATGTCAAAATCGAGAGCAAATTTTTTTCAAATTGCAATTTTTCGAATGACTCCGGCTTTGGAAAAAAGGAGAATAACCGAACAACATAGAATATATTTATTGGAAAAATTTTTTTCGGGAAAGGTAAATTATTTTGAAAAAATAAAAAATAATTTTAATTGCATGTACATACATATACACTTTATTTATGCATTTGCATAATAATATTTTTTTCTTATAAAATGCATGGTTTTTAAGGATTTGAAAAAAAACATATATACATACATATGTATATAAAAAAATATTTTTTTAAGAAAAAATACACATGTGTATATATATGTAGGTACTTAAAAAAAATATTTTTTATGGAAAATTATTTTTTCAAAAAAGATTTTTGTTTGAGAAAAATTTCTTTTTTCAAAAATAATTATTTAAGAATTTTGAGAAAAAATAACTTTTTAAGCATTTGGAAAAAAATATTTTTTATGGAAAAACATAATTTTATCAAAATTGAAATAAAAAAAAAACTTATATAAGATAGCAACAACTCTATATTTTTGCAGGAAAAGTTATGAAACTGCCTCACTTTAATTTAGAGATGTTATAAAAAATTTTAGAAACAGAATACATATTTTGAATTAAAAATGTTTTTTTTTTTAGAAAAAAATATGAATGACAACTTTGTATTTGAGGCCATGAGCGTAGAGGTGGCTTAACCCAAACAATTTTTTTTTTGTACTTTTCTTAAAATAGTTTCAAATATGTATGTAGGTACAAAGCTACAAAAGAAAAAGCAAATTTTCTTGAAAATTGTATCGCATTTGAAACTACATATTTGATATCAGATTTTTTTTGCATTAGAATTCGTACCTTTTCACTTCAGACTTTGTTTATGCAGCCCTCGATGAATCACAATTTACAATTCAAATCACATAACTAGGTTTTTTGGTCATAAAAGGGTTGAGTTTTAATGGTAAACCATTTAAGCTAACAGTAAAACCTTTCAAAGAGTCTGCCCAGTCTGCTGAAAACCCTGATAGTGATGAAACTTGTCGCACTCAATAAGTCAAAGAACATTCTTACCAAATGACTCACTTGTCCAACGCAAAAAATTCCCTTCCCATCAGCTGAGCAACTATATACGTATATACATAAGTGAGTGCACCTGCAAATTTCCATATGCAAACCAACCAATCGTAACAAACCAAAACAAATTCGCAGCGCGCTAAAAAATGCCCCACATACAACAACAACCTTGGTCACGACTTTGTTCACACTGAACAATGTCAAATGGTAACGTTGGTGTTGGTGCAAAATCAAAAAAAAAAAGTAAAAAAAAATTAAAACAATGCGCCAATAAATATTTATTAAACAATGTGAACTGGAAACATTTCACAAACATCAAAAAGGGCTGCAGCGAACTGGGAAGTTGCAATTGGATGAGGCGCTGATGCTGCTGCTGCTGCTGCCATTATTGGTGGTAATCATAGGGGGGCTAGCTGCTCGATATGTAGTTGTATGTGTGTTTGTCTGCTGACCACAATCGAGTTGGAAATGGCTTTGGAAGTGCATACATACATACGTATGTGTCCACACCAAATTCTGCCGCATGTTCATATATATGTATGTGTATGTATGTATGTAGCTATCTAATTTTCTATGCTTTCCGTAATTAATTAGATTCATTAAACTTTATAGCCATTATTCAATTCAATGTTATAATCAAAAACTAATCCAATACAATTTGTGTATCATGTAATTGTTATTGTAATACCTATAAGCATTTAATTGAATACTTGTAATTATTGTGGCAGTTGTTTGTTTTTGTTTTTGTTTTTATTTGGTTGAGAATGCATACGAAGCAAACAAATTGGCATTACACCTCGTTTATATACATACATATGTAACTAATGTTCAGTTAAGTTAGCTTAGGGTCATTAGTGGCAAACCGCACATATTTCAAACCAATGATTGACGTGAACTACAAAAACGTGGAAAATATGTGACCGAGATGTGCACATTTGCAAATTAGTTAAATATCTATGTATATGAAGAATTTGTATTCACCATTTTTACATACTATAAATATGTTTACAAACAAGTGTATAATTGCTGCTTAATGCTCAAATTCTAAGCTAACTCAATTATTGGTACAATGTGTAATTAATTATGCATGAATGGTATTCTATTTTTTCTTGGGAAATATGTATGGTAATGACAACTGTTGCGAGTGTTTATAGGTGGATAGGTGAGGCTGCCACTGGACCTTAAGCGGAGAGTTCTTAGCCATACAACGATTGAACGAAAGGTTTCACTCCCTCTTTCTGAACTTTTTAGCTTTCATGAAGAACTCTTGCAGGTGTCTTAAATTTACATACAAATTTTTTGTTCACATTTCAAACATTTTCGATAGTATGCACAGTTAGATTTAATCAACTAACTAAACTGACTTTGGGCGGAAATCGATAAATCGGTCACCGAGATACACATTAGGGCTGTTCAGGATGTTGCGGAAAAGATCCTGAAGACCCCTATACATTTGTAGTTGTAAGTGGGCGGTGCTACGCCTATTTCCCAAAACTTTTCACAATCTCATTTAAGGCTAAAAGAATATTGCAAACGTCGATTTTGAGTGAAGTAGCTTCGTTATTAATCGATTTACCGTTACAGCTTCACTGTAATCAATGTTCTTAACGTGTTTTGTGGTGGCTGGTGAAGCGGCTACCTAGTTACTGCAATGCTTCATAAGTAAGCGATACCATGGCCACTTTCCAAAGTTTCACAACTAATTAATTTTTTGCTAAAATTATTTTTAAAAATTCCAACTTATAACAATTTGAATCCAGTATTTGCGGAAATATCGTAGGAGGTGGCCTACGAGTGTATTTCTAAGTTTCTTGTTAGTATTAGTTGAATGAATGTGACTGGTGACTGGGACAAATATATGATTATTATATTTCAATTCATGCAGAGTGAATGGGTTCGAAATTCGAAATCAAGTTTAATGCGATTTTTGGAGCAAATAACGAGACACGTAGAAACGTATTGCTTGTTTGGCAAAAAAAAAAAAATGGCTGAGTTACGAGCCTCTGAAAATTTTAGGGCAATTTTTTTTTTTTTGAATCATGTTTTGTAACGAAAGCTCATAAAAAAATACTGCCGAGATCAAAAAACAGAATGTATGTATAAATAATATGTATACTGAGTCTTCTTTTTTCAGAAAAAAAATTCTTAAGACTTTCGAGGCGTTTTAGCGTTTATTGGATAATGATCTCTTTTCTATTAAGCAATCACGAACAAATTTGCAAGAAAATAAAAAATTATGTTATGTATGAAGTATTTTAATTTTTCCAAAAATGGCTGCCATTTTGTTAATTTTTCAAATTTTCAAGTTTACAAATATAGAGCCACAAAATCACTTCTAGATCAAAAAACCGAATTGAAAAATATTGAATTTTGAAAAAACTGGCAAGATTTGAAAAAAATATTGTCCTCCATTTTTCTCCAAATCACACTTTGCCCTAAAATTTTAAAATGCATGTAACTCAGCGAAACATTTGTTTCGCAAAACTAAAAAATACGTGTATCTTTATTTGCTCTGAAAAACATGAAAAATCGTATTAAACTTAGATATGTATGTATTTGGAGTTTGGGGAATCATAATTGTTTTAGTTTTTTTTTTATTAAAAGATACATTTTATTTTGAAAATGATTAAGGCTTTTAAGTTTATGAAAAAGATATACGCATGTCTATATATGTATTTTATTTGACCAAAATAATAACTTACCAAACTTTAATAAAAACTGCAAAAATTATTTTTTGGTGCACATATAACTATTTACATATGTATGTTTTGCGAGCAATAATTTGTTTGTGAAAAAGTATTATTAAGTTAAAATAAATAGCATTGCAATTTTTTTTTCAGAAAAATTTGTTTTTTTTTTGGGAAAAAGTAATTTTTCATGAGTTTCGGGAAAAATCATTTTTTAAGAAAAAAAAAAACATTTTTTTACCTAAACTAAAACTCGATTTTTTTGTAGGAGAAAATTATAATTTTTATTTACATAGAGATTTGATATACAATTTTAGAATGGGAATATTTTGAGTTGAATTAATTTAATACGTTTAAGAAAAAAATATAAACGAAAACTATTTGAGGCCGTGAGAGCAAAAGCGGCGTGAGATAAAAAAAAATATGTATACTTAACTACCTATGATAGTTTCAAATAGGTAAAAAGCTAAATAGTGTACCTTAAAATTAAGAAATAACTAAGTTTTCTTTTAAAATAGGTATATACAAACAAAAAAAATTGTGAGTTAGGTCACTGCTCTCATTTTTACATTGGAATTTGCTTTTTAACTTTAGATTTTGTGCAAATATTTTGCAGTCGATAAACCAAAATTTACAACTCAAATTACATGTGTAGGTCACGAAAGGGTTAAAAATTCAATAACCTATTACTCTAAATTTCTATTTTAACTGTTGTCGCAGTCTCAGCTTATCTCGCAACCACCTCTAACTGACCCACATTCTGATCTACATTATCATTCAGCCGCGTTAAAACCCCGTTTACTGGGAAGTTTAAACCGAGAATAAACTGATTTCTTTTGAATGAATTACAATTAACCATTTATGTACATATTTGCCTACATGTGGCATAGTACGTGAGGGGAGGTCTTACATATATGTGTAGATATGTATATGCGACATTAATCATAATAGTAGCTTAATTACGACTTCAGTCATAATTTCCATTAAAGAAACGCTTAATGCGAGATATGACATGTTTGTTTGCTTACTCTTTTAAATCGAAGTCAATTTGCCATAAGTAATTACGATTTCTCTTGCAAGAACACACACTTTACGTACGTTTATGGCCATTTATTGAATGGTGGTGCACCTGTGCACCGTTGATTATTGCTGGTAAATAGTTAGTTACCTAGCTACATGCATATATACATAGATACATACATATGTACATATATACAAATGTACGTGTTTAAATACTCAGTCGAATTAAAAGCGATTAGTCATAAAAATCGCGCTTACGCTTAGCTCTTTCGCCCAGAGTCATGCGTCAATTCTGCGAATGCAGACAGACGTTCAAAGTGCAAGAAAGTCTTCTAAGCGATTAGTGCATAAAACCGAAATACATACACATACATACATATATATACATATTTCGAAATACTTATGGACATTTAGTGCGCTCGTGCGCTTTTACGCCAACGCTATTTTTTTTCTATAAATTATGATTACAAATAATCTTTTGAAAGAAAAAAAAAACTAAAAATGCTATTTGTTGAGTGGAAGGGGAAAATAGTCTGTACTTAGGTTAAAATAGATGTCATAGGAAAATCACAAAGTCAATTTCGCTCACCCATGCGCCGCTTAAGGTAAGGGTGGCTCAGGAGCGGTTGGCTGTCGAGCGGGTGGCGGCGTTAACCGTTGCAGCGCAGATATGTAGCAGCAGTGATGGCAGTCGTCACATTGAGGTGTCACTTGGATAATTGCTTTTGCTTGAACGTGATTTAACAATTAAATTTAAATGTAAAAAAAAATAAAGCTCGCAAAGAAACCCAAACAACAGCAACAAGACAAGAAGAACAACACAAAGCCATTGCTTGTAAGCTGCGCGTCGAAGTACTAAAAACATGCATAAATAAATGTAACAGTCGATAATAATAATAAAAAAAAAACAACAATGCAAGCGACAATGTATGCTATAAGAATGCCAATCCCGCGCACCCGGGATTTTTGAGGTACCGAAAATGCTTGCATTTGCCTGCGTTAATACCGGGATGCCGAAAAATTTGAAATTTCGAATTGATAGTAAAAACTTGTTTATGAATTTGAAGTATGATTTTTGTGAAATGCCGTTTCGACTACAATTAGCAAAAAGCTTGAAGCTTTTTTGAGCTTTTTTTTTGTAGAAGATTTAAATGAATGTACTCATAGCGTCGCTAATGTAAACGAAACAGAAAGTTTTAAGGAAAAGTTACATAATTTTTTAAATTAATCTACTCAAACTTCCTCTTCCAATTTGTTATATTCATTATCTAAACGCTTTATCGATGGTGACATGAATTTTTTGAGTCATCATGAATTTGTATGAGTTTGACATAAAAGAAGAGGTAGAACCTTATCTGTTGCTGGAAAAATAGAAATAGATATATAATCTGTACACAACCACAGTCGTAGTGTAGCTTTGTCGCGTACGTATTCAAATAATTTGACAGCTGTGGTCCGTAGCCCGTCGTTTTCCATTTGTTCAGCACTTATGTTTACTAGTATCTTTAAATCGCTACTGCAAACAGTTGTAATTTTTTGACTGACTATGGTGACATTTAATTTCTATGCAAATCTAGAAAATCCTTTTTGAAATTTTGACTTTTTCAATTTTTTTTTTTTTACATTTTGTCATACGAGTGTCACGTAACGCCTGATTGGAAATACCCAGATTGGATAATTACAATTAGTTTATCGTAAATTTTTAATTGTATTATTTCATGGTATATTTAAATGCTTTCATTTATTGAATTTTTACTCATATTCATAAAAGTAATATCTCAATGTGTATCGCGGGATAAGTTCCGGGATCCCGGCATTATTTAAAAAATATCTTGAAACACCGGGATCAAAATTTTCCGCATATTTTGGCATCCCTAGTTTGCAACAATATATGCAGCGATATTAGTCAGCGTTATTAAGTTGTTGGTGATTTGTTTGCGTTTTTTTTTTTAATTTTTTTAACTACTACTGCGTGTAAATTACACCGGTCAACAATTAAAAAAAAGTTTTGGTGCCGAGATATCGGTAGTGGTTTATTGTCAGGGTTGCATTGAAAACAGTAAACATATTTTTTATTATTCTTTTTTTCCTACGTGTACTTTTGAATCTAACATCACTATTGTATATTGGCTGTAGCCTATGCATACTTCACCCGTGCGCATTTTAAAGTCTTATCTGTACGTTTTTTAGAGAGGGATTTTCTTCAGATTACATTAAAATATTCACGGTGCCCAAAAATGTTGGTTACTTAAGCGGAGGGGTACTTAAGCGGGTTTTACTGTAATTGATAGAATGTCAAAAGTAGCAGTTAACCAACAAGAAAGCCTCGTGTATAGTTTTTGTTTTTTTTTGCGGAGGAAAGTTAATTGATATTTATGTGTAAATAAAGACAGGTACAACTACAGCCATATGATTTATAAGATGAATGAGTGAATCAAAAGCGACAAGCTGAGTCAACAACATGACTTAGTGCAAAAGCTAGCTGCTAGCAGAAGTACTTAATTGGTAGGATGTCAAAAGTAGCAATTAACCAACAAGAATGCCACGTGTATAGTTTTTTTTTTAGTTTTTTTTTTTGCGGAGAAAAGTTAATGACTAACTTCTTCCGATAATTAAAGAGATATTATGCTCAGATATTTAGTCATGCTGCATACATCTCTTGCTGCCTGTAAATTAAAAAAATTGTATATCGCATCCAGGCTTCTATCCTGAGCGGTCTCTTATACTTCAAGTGAAAATTAAATGAAAACCACTTTTACGGTTCTAACAATTGGCATTCATCATACAAACAGAATTGTTTCTTACCTCGATGAAAAAGACATTTTACCCCAATGCCTAGCGTTTGGTGTTACAACTAGTAGAAAGAAAGAAAGTAACGGGTACAATCTGCACTTATCTCTTGTGTAACATGCCCTTGACATTGTAATCCTCAAGGTCATGAACTGCATTCTGGTAAATAGGGAATAAGCAGGAGTTTACGTGTCTACAGTGACAACCACGCTGCACTTAAGACATTCACCAGCCACCTAAGTAACTACTTCTAAACCAGTTCGGCAACGCTCGTCTCAACTAAATTATGTAGGAAAACATAACGAACTGGTTTTATAAGGGGGTTCTCGATCACTCTAGATTACATGGTAATGAGGCATCTGACCCTTTTGCCACCTAGGTCTCGTACCAAGTATTACTCGCTTCGCAACCAGTTATAGAACCTAGGTGCTGCAGGCGAACAGAACTTATATTGTCCTCAATATTAGAGGATCTTGCTACATATTTGCTTTCATTGAGCAGATGCGACTGCAGAAAACTTGTGAGATGGTAGACTGGTCACTTTTATATAGCCTTCCACCGTTCTCTAGTACTTACTTCATTCAGAGCGTGCCTACTCAGTAATTATGGCTCTCGAAGAGAACCAGCTGAGACCACATAATGGTTCAGGTCCCGAAAAGACATTTAGCGATATTACGATTGCTAGGTCATTTGCAAGGCTTAGGGAGCCATTACCCAAACATATGTGATTTAACTAAACCCCCCCCCCCCCCCCCCCCCCCCCCCCCC
>NW_016161213.1:36628-54106 GCF_001687245.7 Rhagoletis zephyria
CCGCCCCCTCCCCTTCCAATAATTATGTTGTCTCTCTAACTATCTAGGTTACCGAGTGTTAGCTGGTGGACGCAGAGGAAATCTCTTAGAATCTCATAAAAGCCCGTATATTTCTGTCTTAGAAAGGTAAAAGTCGAAATAATCAAAAGAAATTTTTCGGAAGTCTGTGGAAATCATAGTCTATAATGAGAGAGGATTCCAGTAGTATCTTTGAAAAAGCGATAAGAGCTTTTTTAGATTTCAAAATCTAGAACACATACAAATGTCGTGGTAACATTTACTCACCATAGTCCCGAGAATAACAGTTTGCACTTCACCCTGAGAGCAAAAACGTGTGTTCCATAAGTATGAATGTGTATTAATTTCGTTCTGGTCTTGCTGATATCCCCCTAAACTAAATTTCAAAAAGGTCAGGCCTTCCATTGCTACCTAATCAAGATTCAAGAAGTTGTTGAATATTTAATTTCATCTATTGCCATATTCTAAAGAAAAACAGGAAGAACAAATATAATATTATTAATTTACCTAAGCAACGCTCACACTCTCACAAAACACTACTATATCGAAATTCTCCACAACAGCTCACAACACGAAAAACTTTTCCATTTGAATATTTGCGTCCTTCGACGCTTATTATGCTTTCAATCGCATTCATTCCGCCTTCACGCCTCCACTCTCCCTTCGTGTCCGCGCTTGTTTTCATCCCAAGTGTTTCTTTTTCTTCTCTTCTTCTTATGCTTTTTCTTATTTTTGAATACTTTTTTTTTTTTGGTGAGAATGCAAATCGTCTGTGTTTACATTGAGTTTGTATGGAGGCAAAGTATAATTTACATATTTACACCTACAAATACCCTGCAGGAAATATATCTAACCACTTATAGGCTAACTTTAAATTGATTAGGAAGGAGCTAAAAGTCACTATTAGCTGTATATTTTCTTTGGCGAAAGCTAACTATATTTCTTTGGCGGTGGCCGGGTAACTAACTTGTAACTAACTACTTTTGGACACAAAAGATCAAAATAGGAAAAACAAAATATTTTTATATTTTTTTTTTAATTTTTTTTTATTTACTTTATTTATTTTGTTACATTTCACATTTGTTTCTATATTCTGCTGTAGGTGGTCCCATATTCGAACTCCGTCAGACATAACTTCAATATGATAATATGAAATTTCCATCTTCCTTTTATTTGTCGTCAATTCGAAAATGTATTTGCGAAGTGCAGCATATTTAAATATAAATGCGTTTAAAGAAAAAAATCTCCTGCATTACTCGTCAACCAGTTTCAAGTTAGCTTTTTGTAGCTAACTACAAGTTATATATTTTATAGAAATCCTGCAAAAAGAGCTAACTAGAAGTGGCTTATTTTTTATCAATTGCTAACTTTTTTCTGCAGGGTAATAGAATATCTTCACAAACACAGACCGACACGCACACACACACAATCAGCGAATGATGCACGAAAAAAGGCAGCGTTGTTGCACGCACAAAGTCGTGTTTTGTATTTACATACTTACTACTGTCGGTGACCTTGTCAATTATTTTAAAAATTCTTCAAAAAAGGAAAAATATAAATGGAAAAGTATGAAAATCTTGCAGGTGATAAAAAGCTGTCATCCAACGTTGTTAATGCTTTTGTTGCTCTTACTCTCTCACTGCTTGTCCTACAGCTTGCTGCCACTGACAAGACGACGACAAACAGTGGGAAAACGTGGACAAAAATCACACAAAAAAAAATTAAGTGTTAGTTGGTTTTCATGATCAAACAGACTAAAAGTACGGAGGGCAAGAAAAAACAAAACAAAAACAAATAAAAAATTTTGATATTGCTTCATGTTTAGCGGTAAAGTGAGTCCAAACTTAAGCAAAAATATGCCAATTTATTTGTGTAATTTATTTATGTAATAAATTATGTACTTGATATATCACTGCATATGGATTGATTTTTAATTTTTAAATTAATTTATTCCAGAGACCGTAACCGTTATGATCTTTATCATAAAAATCATAATTTCACCGTTAAAATTGTATTTCTACTTTTCCGATCGAACCGTTATTTTATGATATTTATTTTTTCGATTTAAAAAAAAATCCTTAATTATGGATATTTATTTTTCGATCAATTTTTTATCGTTATTTTTAATTTTTATGTTTTTGATCATATTATAACCATTATTTTCAATTTTAATTTCTTACATCGTAAAAGATTTAAATCGGTCATAAAAACGCAGTCTCAATTATAACAGTTAAAAATTATAGAAAAAAAAATTTAAAAAAACTCGGCTGTGAAACTAGTGAAATTTGAACCAAATTTAGACCCGTAGCATGAACATAGACTATATTTTAACCGTTAGGTTGTGCATGGGTTGAGATGTTCAGAAACTCTGTATTTACTATACGATTTTGATGGAATTAGCAACGTATGCATACTGGGGGTGCGACGATAAATACTTTCCGCTAGGTGACGCTAGAGTAGAATTATTCAGAAAATCTCTACTTACCGAAAGATTTTGATGAAATTATAAACGTACACTGCATACATACTATACTATATGTATTTGCGAAAAAATCTAATTGAAAATGTATACTGCATATATAATTATAATAAATATGCTTACCAAAAAAATAAATCAATTAGATGCCTTTGTAGTCATGATAAAATGTATTCCGTATTTTTTTTATTTACGATTTAAATCTATTTGTCGTCGTCTTCTTCTTGTTTGCCGCTATAACCGCCTAAGCGAATTTGGCTGAGTTCAACAAAGCACGCCAGTCGTTTCTCCACTTGGTTCTTTCCATCGCAATGGAGGCCTCCCTCTTCCTCTGCTGTCAACAGCGGGTTTCGAGTTCTTCCGCAAAGTTTTTCTCTCGAATACTCCAAGGGCCGCCACTTTCAGTGTAATATATATTTTTTTTCTTTCTGCCAGGGGACCAAAATTTCTTTTTTATAAACAGACAAAATCATGGTAACTTCAAAAAATGTATATATAAATAACAATTCGCTCAAAAACTGTAGTGAACTGAAGTGTAGGTCATAGTGGTCGGAAGGTTAAAATTTTTAAAAACATTTACCACGTAATTTTTTTATTGATATTTGGTGCTTTCGCGTTTTTTAGATCAGTTTCAATATCCGCTTACTACTTTCTTAAAATATTTTTTTTACGAAATGTTGGTATCTATATCGATTTTATGTTGTCGGCTATAAAGCAATGGTATGAAATATAGGAGGTAGAGGTATGCTGCAAGCTCCCTTTTTTTCTCCAGGTAATATGACTTTTCTGGATTTTTTAAAGCCTAACAAAATAAAAATAATTTCAGTATAAAATTTCGCAGTGGAAAAGTACACATCGTTTCATTCAAGTTTTTGGCTATACCTTTGCAAATATGTCTCGTTTCTTTGTGAATGAATGTTAAATAAAAGGAGAAACTTTTTCAGAAAATCGGCAATTTTTTTTTTTTTTAGATTTAGGCCAACTTTTTTCTATTTATGGCCAACTTTTGTATCAAACGCTCCCACTGTGCGAAGTGGTTGCTGGCTCTAAACTCTGCTGCTCTTGCTGTTGTTATTGTCGCCTTTAGTATTATTGAGCTGTTGTTGCTTTTTCACGCGCATACTTACGTGTATTTAATCAAGAAGAAAAATTTATTAATTTGTGTTTATTTAGATAACATGAAATGCCAACAAGCAAATACAACAACGACAGCTAAGTGCAAGCAGGCGTTCACATTCGAACTTACAACTGGCAAATAGTAAATATTTGTGAAAGCGAGCGTTCTATGTGTTGCGGCGATGGCAGCAGCATCTCCAGCACGATAGCCAGCGTAATATTAAATAGTAGAAATATTTGTAAATTCATATCTGACATGTAAAGGCTTCCTTCTCATTATTTTTTTTTTTTTTTTTGATTGTGTCTCGCTAAACACTTGGCAACCTTGTAATCCATCAAGCAACAATGATGCGATAAATAGTGCTCGAGGTAGTCGCTTGACGTCGCACGGGGTTTGGCAGTTATGTAGATGCTAAGTATTATAATGCTACGCTAGTTAATCGAGAATAGCTAAATTTCTATACCAAAATATTCTATGTTAGTTAGTTGTATCTCCTTGATTAAATAAGTGGCAACTCCTGATAGTAATAGTTATTTTATAAGAAGAAGGTTTTACGTTCCAGTGAAATTCTGTGAAAAAAGGTCTCTAAAGCTTAAATGCGAATAATCCCCAGAAATCCCAACAAATCTCGATAAATCCCGAAAACATTCCGAAAATCTCAAAAAAAAAAAACAACAATTAGTAAAAATCCGAAAAGCTCCCAAAAACTAAAGCAAGAAGAACACCGTAAAAATTTTGAAAATTAAAGCACTAAGTTTTCTAAAATATCGTATACAAGTTTTGAACAGCCTCTAAAAACCCCGTGAAAATCTCGAAATTTACGAAATTTNAATAGCTAAATTTCTATACCAAAATATTCTATGTTAGTTAGTTGTATCTCCTTGATTAAATAAGTGGCAACTCCTGATAGTAATAGTTATTTTATAAGAAGAAGGTTTTACGTTCCAGTGAAATTCTGTGAAAAAAGGTCTCTAAAGCTTAAATGCGAATAATCCCCAGAAATCCCAACAAATCTCGATAAATCCCGAAAACATTCCGAAAATCTCAAAAAAAAAAAACAACAATTAGTAAAAATCCGAAAAGCTCCCAAAAACTAAAGCAAGAAGAACACCGTAAAAATTTTGAAAATTAAAGCACTAAGTTTTCTAAAATATCGTATACAAGTTTTGAACAGCCTCTAAAAACCCCGTGAAAATCTCGAAATTTACGAAATTTCTCTAAAGATAAAATGCGAAGAATCCTGAAAAATCTCGACAATCATGAAAATAATCCGGAATAAATTTCGAAAAGAAACAAAAAAAAAGCAAAAAATTACGAAAGATCCCCAGAGTTGAAACACGAAGAATCCAGAAAAGCCCCAAAAAAATCTCGAAAAATATCAAAGTGACTAATAAAAATCCCGAAAGTTTCCAGAAAAACCTCCAAAAATACCGCAAGTGTACCGGGAAAAAAACCACGAGGAACAGATGAAAATTTCGAGAAGTTGAATACAAAGTTTTCCAAAATGTGCTAGAAAAGTCGTCAACCGTCTCTAAAAAATTCCAAGAAAATGTCAAAGTTCTCAAAAAAAAAACGAAAAAGATAAAAGGATCTTGAAGAGACCCGAAAAATCGATAACTCCCAAAAATATCCCAAAACTTTCCGAAATAATCGCAACTAATAACGCAAGCCTCCGAAAAATAAAACACGAATAATCTCGAATAACAAAATTAAAAATTTCAAAAATCCGTAAGCAGTTGAGCTCAAGAAATTAAGGAAAATCTGCGGAAGTAAAACACGAAGAATCCAGAAAAACACCCAAAAAGGCCTGAAAAATATCTAAGTCGCAGAAAAATATCTCAAAAGTTTCCGGAAAAACCTCAAAAAATACCGAAAGGGTCCCGAAAAGAAATATGAGGAAACCCTTGAAAATTTTGAGAGGGTAAATACTAAGATTTCCAAAATGTGCTAACAAGTCTTCAAGGGTCACGAAAAATTGCCGAGAAAATTCGCACATTCTCAAAAAAAAAAACAGAAAAAATGAAAGGATCCCGAATCCCAAAACTTTCCGAACCAATCCCCAATAATAACGAAAGCTTCCGAGAACAAAAACACAAATGGCCCCGAAAAAAATTCGAAAAATTATATGCAAAGTAGAGCTCGACGAAAATTCGAAAACAGATTGCGCAGCTCCTGCTAAGAAGGTGGAGTTTGAAGGCATCATGGCTTCCGACGACTACACCCCTGAGTCTCCTTGCGCTTGCCCAATAGCGCCCCGGAGATGCCGGCAGGCAGCTCACTCGCTGCTGAAAAAGTCCCGGGCTTAGCTCTGCCGTACAAGCTTAGTTCGGGAACGATGCTTCTGAGAATCATTAGGTTCACACAATTAGTATAACCAATTCATCGCCTTCACTCCCCTTACTTTAAAGATTTCTAAAAGTTGTAAAGCAACAGCCACAGTAGGGGCGTTGGCACACTTCCCTGCGCAGTAAACCGTTTAGTTCCATTAATCACCGACCCATTGTCTACAATCGCATTGACACTGAAGGCTCACTGACTGAAGAGGGTAACGGGATGGGTATAGTTGGACCGAGGTTAGAATACTCGGAACCTATGGAAAAACGTCAATTTTTCAGTCCTAAACATACGCCATAGAAAGATGCGAGGACTTTAGTATGTAACGAACCTACCGGAATCAGAACATTACGATCCTGACTGATAGCCAAGCGAATATCGGTAACATATAAACTGGTGGCGTAATGCCTTTATAAGTTTATTAAATCTTGGTCTGAACAATCGGGTTTGGGTTGTCTGGATTTCGGGACATGTTGATATCGAAGGAAACGTGATTGCTTATAAACAGCCATTCTGTGGCACTATCTGCCCTGACCCGGTCAGTGAACGAGACTCAGAGAAATCGCTTATGAAATTATTTACCAGATTTAGAGCACCTTCACCTAAAACGCTTTTAGGAATGTAAGCGTCTATCCAAGAACAACTTAATAATTATTACAAGAGTCCTGACTTAACTGGAATTAACTCACAGGAACGATGCTGATTTGGCAAAAGGGATATCGAGACTACACAGTACATCTTAGAAGGGTGTCCTGTACTGGTTAAATACGTAGACGTAGGCTCCGTACTAAAGTTTCTCTCGGATACTCGGATAAATTTAATTGTCTCCAAATAAATTGTTTGTGGTCGACGTATATATCTGCAGAAACCCGTCATAATTTTCTCTTTCTTTACTTTTTTGTATAAGCAATTGGTCTCCTTAGTAGCACGACGACCAAGTCAACTTGTTGGCAAATCAATTATGCAAATTGAAACGAAACCGAAAAGGGCATCATTAGAACAAACACTAATTTAAATACAAAATGCGATACAAAAGCAAACGCGTTCCAAACAAAAAGTCTCTTTGCCGTTCAACATTTAGTGCGGTTATATTTAACACTTTCCCATAAAAAAAAATTTCACGCAAAGGCGCAAAAAAAAAACTAATAATGATGCTGGTGAACAATGGCCATCAACATCATTATGGCTGCATTTAGTACTGCTGCGGTGTGTACAAATCGCACTCTAGCGCCACATCAACACCGACACACCACAGCCACCACTGCAACAACCAGCGCTTGACGCATACTTCAACACGCTAATGAGTATTCTGACCATGAATCAAATTAGAGCATTTTGTGTGGCAGCTCAATGCTGGCGCGCGAGCATTACAACAAAATGGGTGACCAAGCCGATTTATATATACATACATACATGCATCTAGATATGTTGTCCCAACCCGCGTACCAGCCACTCCATTTTTTCGGCATTGTGCGATAATTTTTGCCTAACACATCAGCCATTGGGCCATTGGGGCGATTGAGTAGAGTTGAGTTGAGTTGAGTTGAGTTGATTGAAGTGGGCTAGTCGGCCAGCAAGCTAGCGGCTCTTTTTGGCTGATTAGCGCCATCATGCCCTGGGTCTTAGTTAGCAGTAGTGGCTCTGGTGGCCGTACGTGGCGTATACGTATTATGTAGTTGTTGAATTCATTCAGCTTCAACAAGGCTGGCTATACGAGTAGTGGGTATTGTACATATAGATATTTGCGAAAATGCAGATTTACCAATAACATTTTGATGTACTTTTAGCGCGCTGACGTAGCGAACTCTCTGGATTGGCTGCTCAATAATTTAGTGAAACATAATTAGGTGATTCGGAATAAGTAGTAGTAATGCAGATGTGTTTTGGGCCGATTGTTGTGCTTTTGCCAAGCAAACTGTATGCTTACAGGCTAACCGTTAATTATGTAAGTCCAGTTAAACATACTAGGGTAATTTATCTAAACGCGTAAATACCGAGTAACCATGTAAACCTCGTAAACTTACTTAATTTTGTAGCATTTTGATATGTAGCCTGATTATTCCTGAAGCTAAATAACCGATACAATGAAAGATTGCCATGGAAATTTAAACGCGGTCCTTTTTTGGTATAAAACTAGCAGACCCGGCGTCCCGCCCAAAATTAATTTTTTCAAAGAAACATTTTGTCAAATATTTTCACCAACAATTCACATTCACGATTTCCCCCAGTAGCACATTTATATGCTGAGCACCAGGTTGACCGAGCTTTGCCTGAAGTGCATACTTTTATACTTTTTAAAGTTTTCAAGATTTGGACAGATTTAAAAAAATATTTTGGAAATAAAAATAAAAAAATTTGGATTTCGATATCTATTAAGTAAAATTCTTACTCTAAAAGTTAGGTGGCAACCCTTATTCCGAATGCGCTGGAATGAATGGTACATTAAAAAAATTCTGATTGAAAGTAACAAAATAAAAATTCGTATTACATAGAAGCGAAGTTCTCAATAATACCTTTCATTTGGTATCCTTAATGCGATGTTTTGATAATTTGTGTAGAATTGAAAATGTGTGGTAACCTTACACTACAGTGGTATAGTTGGTGGCAATTTCAAAATGGGTGAGTATCGTGTTTTTCTACAGTTATCCAATATCCATAGACTTATTTCAGACGAAATATCTTAAATGTCTTATCAAGAAGCGCAATGGTTCTGATGGTCGATACAGCGGTGGTCATTAGAGATTGACCCTTAGACAACTCAATCCTGGTGTCCTCGAATGAAGCCTTAACACACAGCAATATTGTGAACTCAAGTATATTGGGTACATGTGAACACACGGGAGTTCGACATACACAGTAGTAGTAAAGCGCGTCGATGTAAGCGAATATTCACCGCACTTTTTTCACTTGACGATTTTTAGTAATAACTCTACTCTAGCGGTACCCGGTGGCTCTTTTTGCAATAGTATTGCCCTTATCGTCACCAATAATCGAATATAAGCCACCTGCCACGTCCCCCGTTCCAAAAACTTTCCAATTTTTCTCCATGAGTAAATAGCGCTAAATTACATATGCCTCAATACCAAGCTCCAGTACTCTACCATGAACACTTGAGAAGAAATGGAGTTTGAAGTATTCTGCTTGTATGGGAGATGACACTCCCCTTTTTTCAATAGCCCCAATTTTTCTTCATGACAATGCCATGAAGACTTCTAGAGATATTCAATAGGAAAAATTTGGTTTGTATTGAAGGTGCCCCGCCCCCTTCATTTGTGCGGTATGAAATATAATGTATGACCTATTCTTCGAACTGTTTCGGAGGAGTTCGACCACAAAAACACCGTGACACGAGATTTTTATTTTTTTAATTTACTTGTCAAGGTTTGGTTCGTTTCAAGTTACATTTATCGTTGAGAGAGAAATTGAAGCAAAAATAATGAGCCTCCTATATGCCCCATTTGTGGTTCGAAGGACGAAAAAAGATCAATTGTGAGGTCCTTGGAATGACTATGTAACCGGGCAATAATGCTCTCTACTTAACATTAACGTTTCGGTATCAATATTGTAGTTGTTATTTTTAGAGCTTCACAAAAACGCTTAACGCACGAGAAATAATGAAAGGATTTCAAAGAAATAATCCCAAATTTACCAACATTCATTTTTATAAGTGATGAGATCGTTTTTGACATATAAAGAACGGTAAATATTGGTTTATTTTGGGCTAAGCTAAGAGGCTTTAAATTGCTCTGGCAACTCAGGTTTGGCAGATATTTGTAACATTGATTTTCGGAATATATTTAAGTTCTTCAGAGTAATAAAAACATTATTGTGTAAAAAATTCAAATTTACCAAAAATTTACCATTCTAAGTCAAAATTCTCAAAATAATAATTATTTTTATGCAGATTTTTTAAGCCTAATCTGTTTTGTCATCTGAGCGGACTTTTTTCCAAAAATTTTCGTTAAGAAACTTTTTTTATTCATAAAAAACTCCATTTTTGTAGGCATTTTCAAATCGATCCAGCTCGCTTAAATCTTAATATTTTTCCGAAATATTTTGGTGGACGTCTTAAAATATAATAAATTTTGTAATCCCGGCGGGAAAACTGCAAATATTTTTTTTGAATATGGTTGCCACTTACTTACGAAGTTAAATCATATATATATAGAATAGGTTAAAGAAATCACTGCAATATGTATGTATATCAATCAAAATGGCTTTGAAAAAAGTTTTATTTCTAAACTACTTGTAAGAGGGTTGCCAACTCCTTTGAAAATTAATTTTAACTTGAATTTAGGGAATTATTTAATTTAAATTTGTATCACAATACGGGTATCAGACGTAGAAGGTTTAACAAGGTAATAGTTTAAAAATATTTTTAACAGGGTTACCACCACTCTTTGAAAAGTCGAATTTAATTTAAGTACGCGTAAGAAATCTTTAGTTTGAGCATTTAGAATATTAAACTGGGTTGCCACATATTTTAAAAATTAAAGGCAACATTATTTATCTGGTAATTGAAATAAGTTTCACTATGTCAGATCAAGAGATTTAATCTTATCTCGGACTTATTTTTGCAATGATACAATGATGTTTTCTGCATGAAAACTTGCATTGATGTTGAACATATCATATCTGTGTTCGTATGGAAAAGTAGCTTATGTCGAAAGGCTGGCTTTAGTATAATGCGGCATTCCCTTTATTCTTTAAACGACAAGAAGTTTTGCGATGAGACTTAATAGGAATATTGACTTGCTAGTATCGGAACTATTTCTGGCACGTTTATTTGCCAAACGTTGTTCAACGGCTCAGTGCCTGTGAATCATTCGCAATCACATGCTGCGAATGCCGATTTATACTAAATCCAGCCCTTCGACATAAGCTACTTTTCCATACGAACACAGATATTTGCAAATCTATTAAAAATTCATTTAATGTGTTTTTGATTATTGCATGCACGTTTTTCATAACTGAAACAGTAAGTTACTGGGCACATGTGTTGTTTTCCAAATGTGGCACTAATAAATGAAAATACGAATAAATAAATGTACAAATATAAATAAACTCGTACACACATACTATTGTAGCCAGAACAAACACTCTTTCTGTTTTGGCGCAGCATGAAAAACGCGATCAAATAGAAGCAGCAGCGCCAGCTGACGCCATCACAAATAGAATTGGCTGGACTGGACCACACCAACTTGAGCCATTTAATAACAAATGGCGAGACGAATTGGGGAGACTGAACAGTGAATGCGAAAAGGGTGGAGTGAAGATACCTTCATATATGTATGTAGATATATTTGTATGTGTTTGTAGGCATGTGCAAGCGGCTGGCTGCAGTAATTTAATTGCATGCAAATGGCATAGAATGAAAATTAAATGAAATGCAGAAAAAAAGCAAGCGAATGGTGAAACTGCAGAAAAGCATAAAAATAATGTAGAAAATAGGAAACTAGAAAAATATTCCATATAGCTACTTATACACATAGAAAAACTGCNGCATAAAAATAATGTAGAAAATAGGAAACTAGAAAAATATTCCATATAGCTACTTATACACATAGAAAAACTGCGAGTTGAATAAAAAGTGCCAGCAATGAAATAGTAGATTACACGCCGATTGAATGGCTGAATGATGATGACGACGGTTTGACAGGCAGACGAAAACAAATGAATGCACAAACAAGTAAAGAGACTTCGCTGGCCAACTAACCGACTGACATGCTAACTGAGTTAGTGATTGAATGGATAACGCAGTTGGTGGATGAATGGGTGAATGAGGGAGCGGATGACTGAATGACGGAGTAGTTTGATGGCTGACTGGCTGACCGACTGCCTGACTGACCGACTGGCTGAAAGACCGACCGGCTTTTAGCAGACTGACGGATTTGCTGAATGACTGACTGTCAAAGTGATTTGTCAGTTTTTGCAGCCATTTATTTAGTATTCTTTTTTACTTATGGAATTCCTGAAAAAAAAGGCTTAATAAAGTTACTAACTGATATGGTTCTGTTTGTTAGAAGCTGCCAGGTCAGGTGTTTGGACACTAAGCCACGTACACTTGTATGTACAGTTGGCAGTTGAAACAAAAAGCTGATGGACATTGAGTAGTTGTTGTTGAGTGAAGCGTAGAGAAATGCGCTGCGCGAAAGGCAGAAAAAAAAATCATATCATTTTATGTGTGAAAAAATGCAGTATCTATATATGTAGATATTTGTAGTAGCATACTATACAGACTGCTGTTGGAGCGCAGTTGCATTTGCTATTTGTTAATCACTTATTTTATTAATGTATCACTCTGGTTGTAGTTGTTGTCATTGCTGCTGTCATTCGCCAATGATGATGATAATCAAAAAGTCATACAATGCATAGCATTTGTTGTAATTTCAAGTGCATACCAATTACTTGGACAAACAAGCGCACAAGTAGTGATATGTAATGAAGGTACATACATATTTATGTACATACACTGCCGGAAAAAAGTATTGGCGCAGGGAATTTTGCCAATTAATTTTTTATCAAAATATGGTTAATTCAACAACAAAAAAACATAAAAACATAGNACTGCCGGAAAAAAGTATTGGCGCAGGGAATTTTGCCAATTAATTTTTTATCAAAATATGGTTAATTCAACAACAAAAAAACATAAAAACATAGTTTCTAAACTTTGTGCAAAACTCGCGAAAATTCAATAAATTTTCAACTTTTTAAACAGATTTTTTTTTGTTGAAGATGTTTTGCATTTTTTCCATATAAAGTATTTTCGAAAAAAAAATTGTTTTGTATGGAAGAGACCGCGTAAAAAAAAATTTCCAAAAATCAACGGTAATTCGTAGCTACTCAGAACTTCAACTAAAAATTGATTGAGCTACAAATCTGCATACTCCAAAAAATTTTAAAAAATCTGATTAAAAAGTTGAAAATTTGCATGAAAATTGTTTGAATTTTCAGAAGTTTTGTACAAAGTTTGGAAACTATATTTTTATGGTTTTTGTTGTAGAATGAACCAAAAAATATTACGATAAAAATTGTTGCATATATTTTAGAAAAGCAGCTGTGCCAATACTTTTTGTCGGCAGTGTATGTAGATATGTAAGTATGTACACATGTATACGAGTACATACATACAGAAGTATGTTCGTCTGAAAGCATGTGTTTTTCACCTTGGTGTTATTGACAAGAGCTGACTTTAATATACTATTAACGATCTTGATTCGAGATAAGAGTTCTAGAAGAGAAGCTCCCCTTATACATTTCTTTTAAGGTAAGCTTTTGAATATATGAATCACCCTTGGAGGCGCTTATTCTGAGTGCGAAAATTTCAAAATTCAGGGCAAGCTTTTTTAACAGGAAGACCTAATTAGTATTGCTAAGATGATAAAACTATCTTCAATCCTCTGCTCGCTTAAGGTCGACGCTCAGTAAACTATAGCAAAAAAGCAGTACCCTCTCCAATAACATGACAAATTTCAAAAATCAGCCTCAACTACTTGGAACCTTGAGCTTAGAAGTTCCAAAGAGGCTAGCTGCTGAGAGCATCGTCTTATAACACCCTGCGACAAAAACCAAAAAATTTCAAAACACATGAAAAAGTCCATAAACCTACTCCCGAAACTATGAACAAATATAGTTTAACTGCGTTTTTGAAAATCACGTCAAACATTTTTTTTAAAGGTCTTTAAAATTTATTAAAAAAATCATTAAAAAAAATTCACTGCAGGTAGAATAACAATATGGGTACCAAACGACAGAGAAACTGTCTATAATTTGAAAATTTTAAGTTTTTTGATTCACAAGGATGAATAGGTATTTAAAATGACCTTTTAAATAATTTTATTGTTTAAGCTAATAAAGTCATAATGGAGAATTTCAATGATGTGGTCGTGTGTATGTATATAAGCCTTTAAAACATAATTTTTTCAAAAGCAAATATTGCAAATTTTCAAGGATAAAATTTTTTAAGGATATTTTAAATACCTATTCGGTCCTATGCACCTAAAAATTTTATTGATATTAATGTTACAGAATTTTCTCTTTTATTTCCCATAATACCACTATATTTATTTTATATTGCACTGATTTTTTGTGTATGATTTTTAGGAACATATATAATTTTTTTATTTAATTTAATTTTAAGGAACTTATTATTTTTTTTTTAATTTTATTGTTTAGTTTTACAATACATTGTTTACAAAAAAATATTTGTTTTTAATTTTTTTTTTTGTTCGTAGGAGAGGGAAATGCTTTATGCACTGGCCGGGGCGCTAGTCTCTATACTACCTTCCCCGAGTGTGGGACTCCCACCGAAGCGTGTTGGGCTACCCACTAAAACCCAAACTCCTACCGCCCGCGCAAGAATCCCGCATCTGGCACCGCAATTCTGCATGTCTTCAGATGCAGGAGCGCGCTGCTAGAGCCTTGGGGCTGCTCTTTTGTAGGGGCGTTTCATTCGGGTGTCCTCAGTAGACAACCGTCCTCTCGTTTGCAGCGGAGTACGAATTTCACGTATCTCGCAACTGCTTCCCACTTTTCTGCGCTGGAAATCATTATCCCAACTATGTTGTCCGGAGTAATGTCTCCGTGTCTTTCTTCCAACATTCTGCGCGAAATCAAGAAGTGTTCGCAGGTGAAGAATGTGTGGTACACGTTATCTTCGACGTTTCCACAGTAGTGACAGAACGGTGAGTCCACCCTTCCCATTCTATGAAGATATTCTCGGAAGTAACCATGACCGGTGAGGAATTGCGTCAGGTAGAAATCGACTTCCCCATGTGGTCTGTTCAGCCATGTTTGAAGGTCGGCTATCAGGGAGTGTGTCCATCGACCTTTTGTGCTCGCGTTCCAGTTTTGTTGCCACTGCTGGATCAGTTGCTCGCACGCCCTTGACGCGGCAGCTGCTCGACCTATCTCAGCACTGAGATTTTAAATCTCTTTTCGCTCTTAAGCGAGTGGCTCAATTGGCATGACGCCAGAAAAAACTAGGACCGCGTCCGCGGACACTGTACGGTATGCAGAAGCAATGCGTAGTGTCCCTCTGCGCTGGACCGAAGACATTTGAATCCGGTATTTTTTGACTTTCAATGCGTCGGGCCCATATTTCTGCCCCGTACAGGAGCACCGATTGGACCGCTGTCATCAGAAGCTTCCTGCGGCATGGCTTCGGGCCGCCCACGTTCGCCATCAGCCGGCTTAGAGCCACCGTGCACTGCGCAGCTTTTTCACATACTCCATGGATGTGTTCCCAGAATGTGAGTTTGCTGTCAAGCTTCACCCCTAGATATTTTGTAGACCTAGAAGTCATCACGTGTTGAGGT
The DNA here is from genome assembly GCF_001687245.7 of Rhagoletis zephyria. Classification (NCBI taxonomy): domain Eukaryota; kingdom Metazoa; phylum Arthropoda; class Insecta; order Diptera; family Tephritidae; genus Rhagoletis; species Rhagoletis zephyria. The sequence goes on from NW_016161213.1 coordinate 51,891, forward strand.
CCGACCATCATATTTATAATTGTTGGGATCCGTTTTCTATTTTTAATTACTTTCTTTTAAATTTTAGATTTTATTCTTCTAAAATTAAGACTATTAATTTTTAAATTCATTCAATTTTTAGGAACATGTTAAATTTTTTTATTTCATTAAATTTTAACGATTTTTGTTAATTTTATTTATTTATTTTTTCTTTATTTTTACGTTTTATAGTTTGTGTTTAATTTATTCAGTTTTTAAAAATATATATATTTTTTTAGTTTTAATTTAGTTATTTTATTTGCGTTTAGATTTGGTTGTTTAAAAAAAAAATAATTTCTTTTTTATAATTTCATTCAATTTTTTGGAACTTATTTTATTAATTTAATTTCAAGGAACTTATTTTTTTAAATTTGTTTTTTTAGTTTTACATTGACCTGTTTTAAAAAGGATGAAAAGATTTATTAATTTCAATTAGGTACTTTTTCGAAATATATTTTTATCTTATTTTTAATTAAATCCTTCTTTTATTTTCTTTTAATAGCTAGATTTTGTTGCTTTAATTTGAAAAATATTTATATTTAAAGTAATTTAATTTTTAGGAACATATTTAGTTTTTTTATTTAATTTAATTTTGAGGAACTTTTTTTAGTTCCATTTATATTTTTTTGCATTTTATTGTTTAAAAAAGGGAAATATGCGTTAAATTTTTAGAAATATTTTTTTTCTTTTATTTAATTCATTTTTTTATGTTTAGATTTTATTGGTTCAAAAGAAAATTTTTAAGCTCATTTAATTTTTTTTAATTAACTTAGTTCTTATTAATTGAATTTATTTTTTTTTTGTTTTTTCGAGTTATTTTTATTTTTTATTTTTTTATTTGAAAAGGAACCATGCATATTTTTTAACAATCACTTAGTTTTTTTTAAAAACTTATTTTATCATATTTTAAACTAAATTTTGTTTTCTTTTTATTTAAGTTTTAACTTCTTTTAATGTTTAGTTTTTATTCTCTTAAAAAGAAAAATAATTTTTTTTTAGTTTCTTTTAATTGTTAGTAGTTTTTATTTGCTAAAAGACTAACAGAGTAACGCTAGGTCCTTGTTGCTAGCCGATCTTTCAATTAGTCTTTCCAAAGACAGAAAATAGCTTTCAAAAGCGTGGTGAGTAGAAAGTCATTTGTCCGAATTGCCCAGTTAGTTTACCTAGGATCCGGCATAAACACCACCAATAATGTCAGCCTCGAGAACAAGCGAAGAATAACTATTGCAAGCCCATTTAAGATCAACTCTTGCGTCGACTTGGCCAGTGCGTTAAAATTTGCGATATGCCTAAATAAAAATTTTATGCATCTATATGCATATGTATTAAAGAATTTTTTTGCAAATCTATCTACACAAATATTTTTAACACAACTTAGCCCAACAGATCAAATCATTCCTAAGTTTTCTCATCTGTACCAGCGAGCGAATGAGTCATCAATACCAACAACCAAACAATTTACTATGCAAATTCATCGAACACACAAATAACCCTCTAACAAGAACCCTTATCTGCAAGTGACATAATCGTGACCGAAAAAACAAATATAAAATCTAAAAGAATGCTACCTACCAACGGAGCTACGAGTATCTTAGCGCGAGTGTCAAGCATAAAAAGTGTGTGTTGGCGTTGTCGTTGGTGGTTTGTTTGTCCGATTATCGCTTGATCTCGGTTAATTAACATAAGCAGCCATAGAAGAATTCTTCTGCAGGTGGCATATAGAAATATAAATAAACAAATGATCAAATCATTACAAAATACTATTACAAGTAAATATGTAAGTAATTGCTGCTGCGCTGGCTGTTGGCTTTGAAGAAGTAATGAGCGCGCAAGAGGGGAAGTAAAAGTAATCCATCAAATGCAGAGATTTAGAGGTTAATGGTTAATGGAAAACAGACAGCATAGCTCATTGCCTGAGGGTGAAAGAAGCGTGCGGTGGTGGTTGGAAGCGGGTGCTGCACAAGCCAATAATAGCTGAAGCTGAAGTAGCTATGTAAGTGCCTTGGCTGCCGGGTGTGCGGGTGGCTGGTTATGGAGAAACCACGTAGCTGCGTCACTTTTGCATAAATCTTTTACAAATTAATTGCACAAATGTAAATTTAATGCGAATGACACTGAAACTTAAAGCACAGCGAAGATCATTGAAAAGTCAATTTGCAAATTGTTTGTATTTAACTAAAAGCGATAAGTAAAATACT
>NW_016161214.1:0-1014 GCF_001687245.7 Rhagoletis zephyria
AACAGTAGAACACCTGCTTTGCAAATGTCCAGCTCTAATGAGGAGCAGATATACCATGCTTGGAGCATATGAGTTCACAACGAGAGCTATCTGATGTAAGTCTCCGCAATATACTCAACTTCATCAACCACGCCGGCTGGTTCTAACATACTCATTCGAGGTATATGGTATCAAAATGGCACTTAGCTGCTACTTGGGCGTAATAGNAGAGATGAGAACGAGCAGGAAACAGTAGAACACCTGCTTTGCAAATGTCCAGCTCTAATGAGGAGCAGATATACCATGCTTGGAGCATATGAGTTCACAACGAGAGCTATCTGATGTAAGTCTCCGCAATATACTCAACTTCATCAACCACGCCGGCTGGTTCTAACATACTCATTCGAGGTATATGGTATCAAAATGGCACTTAGCTGCTACTTGGGCGTAATAGTTTTCCGCCACCATTCTAACCTAACCTAACCTAAGATTTAAAAACCAATATGTCTCTAAAACCAATTACGCTGGGGAACTGAAACTTAGCACTGATGCATATATTGCAAATGAATTGGAAAAGGGGTGTGGCACCTTACATACAAACTGAACTTCTCATATAGCTTATCTCTGGAACCGCTTACGCCACCGTTCTGAAATTCGACACAGCTACATACATATTTTATCAATACCGCACTTATGGCGAAAAGTGGTAATTATTGGCAAGGCTGGATCGATATACATTTACGTAAATTGAACTATTGTAACTTTCTTTTTAATTTTTAGTTAAAGGTAAAATTTATGTGAAAATTTTGAAGAATTTTTGTTTAATTTTTCACAAAGAAAGGAGCTTTGATTTTACGAGTTTGACTATAGACTGTCCTATCTACATACCTGTTTGCATAAAATGATAGCCGTTTTCGTTGTTCGGACTAAACTCAAAAACCACTGAATAGAGTTCCGTCAGATGGTCGAAAGTTATCTTACATACATATATGGTCCTATTCAGTGGCGTAGCCAGGATTTGGCTTTGGGGGGGGG
>NW_016161214.1:7739-20746 GCF_001687245.7 Rhagoletis zephyria
CTTAGCAAAGATCAAAAGTATCTCCTCGAAATAGCAAAAGCTATTCACTCCGGAGAATGTTCAGTCGAACTTGCATCTCGGAAACCAGGTCCAATTAATCTTGCTCGCTGGCTTACCACTGCAAACGGAATTCTAAAACTGTACATTTCAACTAAGAGTCCAACACAAAAAATGAAAGTAATAGTGAAGTACTTATTAACAGTGTATATACCACTGTGGTTCACTATAAGAAAGAACAAGTCAATTGCTGTTGGTTGCCGTCATCTCTTCGAAACAATCAAGCGTTCAAGGTACCTTCCTTTGAAGTATCGAACTGTTGTAGATGCATCCATTCAGAATAATGCATTTTTTGCGATGCCTGAAAATGTTCTCCTTGGAATGGTAACGGATTCAAGGCTTGCCGTTCGTACAGATGCACTGAATAAAATCCTAAAAGCAAAAGAGGAAGAGACAAATATTATTGGGTCTCAAGTAAGTTATAATATTGTCCCGAAAGTTAATTTTGAAGCAAATAATTACGCAGACGTAATTGCGTGGATCAAAATGATGTTTTAATCACTGTCCCTCCAGTTTTGAGAAGCATAAATACAATTGAGCTTACCTCTAAACTTTCCGCACCTGATGGTGTAGTACCTAAGTGGAACTTCACTTCTTTTCCTTGTCACACTGTTGCTGTAGAGGGAACTATAAAGTTAGTCACGGAAGCCTCAGCAAAAGTCATCGGCCCCGAAGCTCGTGACAGACATATAAGGTCAACCCTTCTTTCTCGTCAAGCTGTACCATTATTTGACAGTAAGAGACAATTTGTAAGTATCTTTGCAAGCGAAAAGTTGTAATAGACGCGTCCAATATGGTTGGTAGGTTGGGTAGGGCGTGGGTGGAGCCCGATGTGCAGCCACCTCCATGTGGTGGGTTCTGGGTCACGGATTTCAGTGATAATAAGTGAGCAAAGAGCTGCATAAAAATTACTCCATTTTTACGGAAAACACGTATTTTTACTCCTTTCCTTTCACCCTGTGTTTGAATTAAGGACACTTTCAGGTCTCTATTTTAAATTTCTGTTTCTTTCTGAAGATTTTTCTTTGATATGCGAGCTTTAGAATGCATTAGTAATAAAACCGATTCCACTTTATAATAAGTCAAAGTTTCAGTCATTTTACCTTAAATTTCAAAAAATGATGCATAAAGAACGAACAGAAGATATTGGCCGATTCGAAGCGGGTTTTGCAGGTATATTTCTAATAAGTGTGGGCCACTTTTCCCAGGTAGCCGTTTCTGATAAATGAAAAATTTGTTAAAATGACCCACCCTACTGTACAGTGTAATTTTTAGGAAACCTTAAAGAAAATACTGATAGTTTTTTTTCCGCATAGTTACGCAATGATTGATCAATTTCGTTATTTTTCTGAAAAATTATATTTGTATCATATAATTATAACACACTGGTAAAAATGCCTACCAGTTCCTTGAATTCACTGAATTTTAAAAATTTTCAAATTACTTAATTTTCAATTTTTACATTTTTGTTGTATTTTCGAATTTGTTCTATTTAACATAGTTGAAAGTCACAGCAAGTTTGAATATTTTCGTAGGTTTAGAAAATAACAAAAATTCCAAATTTGTGAATTTTATGAAATTATTAAATTTCTTATTTTTAGGATAATTTCCAAAATTTTAAAAACTATCGAAATCTGGGAGATTCTAGACATTTTGGTAAAATGAGAATATTTTGAAATGTACAAAATTATTGAGATTTTAGAAATTTGTATATTTTCCAAATTTTTGAGAATTTTATTTATTCTGAAATCTCATCCTAAAATCTAAAGAGGTGAAACATCACAAATTGTCGAAAAATTCTTATGTTCATGGTACTTGAGTATAAAACCTAGAAAATTCTTAGAATTTTAAGATATATTAACATTTTTAAAAAATCCAAAAATTTTCCACTTTTCTGAAAATTTATTTTGTGCATTGTCTGCTTCAGTACATACTAATTGAGTATGTTATTCACGATATATGTTGAAAAAATATTTGTATAAAAAATTTAAATTTTTGACGTAGAATACGTCTTACGTTTCGATATGGAGGCTATGCTCAAATGTTGTAGTTGTAATTTTTAGAGCTTCACGAAAACGCTTATTGCACGAGAACTATTGAATCGATTTTAAAGGGAAGTGCGGCGTGTCAAAAATAAAATTCTAATCCTATCGCCAGACTCATTTTCGTAAGTAACCAATTCGGTTTGTCTCGTAGAAACATCGGAAAATATTGGCTTATTTTGGAGTCAATTTTGAGCCTTTAAAGAATTCTAGCAACTTTTGATTTGCAGATATAACCAGTGTTACCAGAACTTTTTGGGGCGACCGGCTAGATTGTACAAAAAAACGGCTAAAAACGCCTAAAATCTTTCTACTAGAATTCACATGTTTTATTTAAATACAAAAATTACAATTAGAAAGACTAGTAAATCCATTAAATTTTTTATGGTTAACAAAGATTATACGTAGCTAAGCTGAACTGTCGTTATAAGTAGCTAAGCTATGTATCATATAACTTACATTTTCAGGATATAGGTTCTTTGGAGCAATATAATATTACAAACTTTACAAACTTTATATAAATTCAAATTCCCATATATGTACCAAACGAAAGGAAAAAACTNTGTGTACAAACTTTATATAAATTCAAATTCCCATATATGTACCAAACGAAAGGAAAAAACTAGAATTTTTGAAAAAAGAAAACAAACACAAAATCAGTCGAGCGGTTTTCGAGCATTTTGGTAATAAAAACAAATTTGCTAATTTTTCAACAATTTTTTGCCTTAAATGGCTCAATATTTGTTGAATCTAAAAATTACAACTACAACATTTAGCAAGGCCTCCATATCGAAACGTAAAACGATGTTTCCACGCCAAGTGATTCGCTCTCCCATTCGTAATTCGCTCTCTCATTCGTGATTGGCGCCCCACGTAATTCGCCATACAAAATTTTGAGAGCGAATCACTTCATTCGTAGCTGATTCAGGTCCAATCAAGATGCGAATCAAGAACAAATCGTTGTCTTCTCTAATTTTTATCGATAACGGCTGTCAAAACAAATAAACCACACACATCCCCCCCAGCACAAACATTGAAAAAATAGCTAGATTCGTTAAAACTATTGATTTAGCTAATTAACCACTGCAAATTTTTTCTCCACTGTTGAAATGCACAATAAACAGCACATTAATTCGCCGTTCATAATTGAGAGAGCGAACCACGTGATTCGGTTGTTGTGGAAACGCCGTTTAAGACGTATTCTACGTCAAAAATTAAAATTTTTTATATAAATATTTTTTCAACATATATCGTGAATAACATACTAAAATAGTATGTACTGAAGTAGACAATGCACAAAATAAATTTTCATAGAAGTGGAAAATTTTTGGAATTTTTCAAAAATGTTAATATATGTTAAAATTCTAAGAATTTTCTAGGTTTTATACACAAGTACCATGAACATAAGAATTTTTCGACAATTTGTGATGTTTCACATCTTTACATTTTAGGATTGGAATAAATTTCTCAAAATTTTGGAAAATATACAAATTTCTAAAATGTCAATAATTTTGAACATTTCAAAATATTCTCATTTTACCAAAATGTCTAGAATCATCCAAATTTAGATAGTTTTTAAATTTTTGGAACTGATCTTAAAAATAAGAAATTTAATTATTTCATAAAATTCACAATTTTGGAGTTTTTGTTATTTTCTAAACCTGAAAAAATATTCAAACTTGCCGTGACAACAAAAATGTAAAAATTGAAAATTAAATGATTTGAAAATTTTGAAAATTCAGTAAATTCGAAGAACTGGTAGGCATTATTCACCAGTGTGTTATAACTATATGATACAAATATAATTTTTCAGAAAAAAAACGAAATTGATCAATCATTGCGTAATTATGCGAAACAACTATCAGTATTTTCTTAAAGTTTTCGTATAAATTACACTGTACAGCACTCGGCTGGGCATTGAACCAAACAAATTTTTTCTCGATTTCGGAGGCTAACTTTGAAAACCGGAGAAATTACTTTTTTACTTAGGACTTAAACTCTTAAAAAAAATTTGTTTTGTCCAATTCCTAGAAAAAGTTGATTTTGCCGTATAGTGTTATCGATATCGACAATAGCACTTATTAAACGTCGGCTGAATTATATAAGTTAAGAATAAGCTGCCTTTTTTGCACGAAGACACGACGTAATTTTGGAAAATTAAAATATTAGGGTTGTGCTAAAGAATCTGATGCCGTAGATACGAAATCAAAAAAGGAATTGTCAAACTATAATATTGAAGAGCCTGTATTTCTTTACAGCAGTTTTGCACAACAAATCTCGGCATGAATCCAAACTATTCGTATAATAATGTTGTATAACTTTTTTCCTTAAATGTAATAAATATTATTATTTTTCTCAACAAGAATAAATATTTTTATCAAAATCTTGAAGCATTTGACATTTGAGCTTCGCTATAAATGCACGATTGTGTTATTGAATTAATTATTTTTCATTTACTCTACAGAAATTGTTTAACTTCCTTCATAACATAAATGGGAACTATCAATCAGTTGCAATTTAATATTATTTTAGTCGATTGCCAAAAGTCACATAATCAGATATCAACGAATATTCGAAAAATTTAGTTTATACGAAAAACTATCATAAATTCATGAATATGGAATAGATACTTACCATCGCAGACTGCAGCGTCTTTTGTTTACGGAATTATTTCTCAATAATAAGATCCACTGTACAAAACAAATCACAAGATGACAATCTACAGAGTTTTTCATTCAGCTGTAAGTTTTCCCATTTCACGATATTCAGGGAAATTGAAATATTTTCGGATTTAAAATATTTCACGCATCATTTTTTACAATTGAATATTATGAAAATGCATGTTGTGTTTAAAATTTACTGTCGCGCGGTGTTATATGTATAATGAGCTAGAAATTAAAAAAAAANTATTCAGGGAAATTGAAATATTTTCGGATTTAAAATATTTCACGCATCATTTTTTACAATTGAATATTATGAAAATGCATGTTGTGTTTAAAATTTACTGTCGCGCGGTGTTAAATGTATAATGAGCTAGAAATTAAAAAAAAATATTAATTATTAAACAAACAAAGAGAAACATAGCCAATACTNTATGTATAATGAGCTAGAAATTAAAAAAAAAATATTAATTATTAAACAAACAAAGAGAAACATAGCCAATACTGGTCAAAAAAAGGAGTTTATATTATTGCCATCAGTTCAAATTACAAATCCCAAAAATCCCGGAATTTTTAGAACCTTAAAGAGGCCGGGATCCCGGGATTAACATTCCTAGTGTGTACATATGTATGTGCATGTGTATATTTAATAGCAACACTGCTTTGGTAAACTCGTCCAAGACACAACTAAAACGCCAAACAACAACAATTTAGGACGTATAATATTGCATGTGTATGTGCAAAAAACATACATATAGTACATGTTTGCTCAAATGCCGTTCGTAATCGAGGGTTAGTGATAGGATGTATTAAACATAAATAACGACGTTGAACGGGATGGCGCGCCAAAGCGGCAGCTAAACTGGAACCATATATCCCGTTAGTTTTGTGGTCGTATCAAAACAGGGCCGGATCGTGATCTCGACATTTTATTTTATTTTATTATATATGTTTTTGAGAAAAATACATCGTAGTAATTTTAAAATTTCAAAATTAAATTTCTCGACTGAAAAATTAGATATTCGAGCTAACTCGACGGCACACAGTGTGCTTTTTAACACTTCATGCCAATTAATAGTAGCGCTTTCGACAGAAGCAATATTTTGATATGAAACGAAATGGCTTTGAAAGCTAATGTAATTGCTTTTCAAGGAAAGATATTGCCATTGAGCCACAATAGCTCCTTGACTTTAAACAAATTCGTCAAAAATAGTGTTCTTCGAAAAAAAGAACATGCAAAATCCTATATTAAAAAAACAAAAAATTTTGTGTACTTTTTATTATACCAATATTATAGATTTTGATTTTGACGGGAAACACGATTCCACTGTTTAAAAACGAAAACAAATTTCAACGCCTCAATTTGAAAAATGCATTATATATTGCATTTTTTATGATTTGTATGCAGCTGTGCATCCTTCACACAATTTTATATCCCTCGAACAACGAGTCAGTTTTAGTGCTATTCGAGACCTTTAATTTAAGCCAAGGTAGAAGTCTCTAGGCCCTTTGAGAGCTAAATTGTTACGATTCTGAAATTTCATTCGACATTTTACGCAATTTTTTTCTAATTTCGGAGTAAAAACTAGCACAGCAGTTTCGAAGTTTGATTTAAAATTGTTATAACTTGGCTCTTAGACGGCCTTGGCTCAAATTAAAGGTCTTTAATTGCACTTATTGTTAGTAGATCCGGCTCTGTATCAAAACTATTTAGTATCCAATGAAGCCAATGGATGCCAAAAATAATTTCTATTTAGAGAGCAAGACGCCAACAGCAACTAGGACTTATTGTGCTTAAACATGTACTTAAGTTAATGTACATACATACATACATACATAAATACCAAATTTTACTTAATTTTTTATAAAAATATATGTACAAATGGTGGCCGCTGTGGTGTAGTGGTAAGCAGTGCGCGCTTTCACTCATCAGCACCTGGGTTCATGCCCTGGTCAAAGCAACATCGCAAAAAAATATAGAAAAAGTTTTTTTCTTAACAGCGGTCGTCCCTCGGCAGGCAATGGCAAACCTCCGAGTGTATTTCTGCCATGAAAAAACAGCTGCTCATAAAAATACAATCGCCGTTTGGAGTCGGCGTAAAACTGTAGGTCCCTTCACTTGTGTGACAACATCAAGGCGCACACCACAAGTCGGAGGAGAAGCTCGGTCAAACACTAACATATGTGTAAGCGCCAATCTATTATTATTATTATTATATGTACATATCTATACAGGGTGTCCCAGAAGTAACCTGCCAAACTTGAGGAGAAGGCAGGTGGGGTGGTGAGCTCCCTGATAAGCAAAAATTTTTCAGGTAAAAGTGTCACCGTTTTTCAAATATTTAAATTTTCTTGAATTAAAGAAAAATCGTGCCTTTTCATGTATTTTCTTTAACTGCATCTACAAACAAGGCTATACTTAGTAAATTTTTTATGTAAAATACTTCCAGATAGTTGCTTCTCCATATTCAAATGCAATGTAGTAAAAATATATTAAGGAACCATTATATAATTAGGACTATTTTGGGATTTTTAACTTTTTGATATTTTGTTCCCCAACTTTGACTATCTCTGGTGAAAAAAAGGTGTACTGAGATATAACTTTACATTACATAAAAAAATGCTCATTTAATAAATATTTCAGAAATGTGCCACTTTTACTATTTCGAATAGAAAAAAAACAGTTATAGCCGCTTTTGTGGGTAAAGGACTGAGACAAGCTAGAATGTATTTAATAGATTTAAATTTAAGTTGGTCCTGTTACCGACCAATGACATGCTAAATAGTACAAAGGTACATTATTACTTGCTCCTGACATTATTTTGTGTTACTTACCGGAAATAATGAAAGTGGATTTTGTGAAATTGGACCCTTCGAACATTGTGTTATTAATACTATGACAGAGAACACGCAGTATACGTCGCATGAATATGCGGATATTCACCTAATTTACGGTGAAGCTTGCTGTAATGCCAGAGCTGCTCAAAGACTCTATGCAGAGCGATACCCAAATCGTCGGCATCCGGGTCGTGAAGTATTCCCCCGCACCCATAGAGAAATTTCTGAAGGTAAGTAATTTTTACACCTTTCTTGTTTGAAGCCATTCTTCTTTTAACTATCATTTTTAACTTTTTTAAGGTCGCATACCTGGAAGGCGTGGCGGCGAGACAGGACGTCCTGCAACGGTAGATGTTAAAGTTGTGTTAGAGGAAGTGGAACTAGGTCCATCGACTTCAGGGAGAATGATGGAAAGTCGGACGGGAATACTAAAAACTACAGTTCACAAAGCTTTAAAATTTCATCCCTACCACATTCAACGTGTTCAGGCTCTACAAGAGAGAGATTACCTGTCGATGGTTAGATTTTGCAGTGAAATGTTGCGAATGCATGATTCAGACCCCAACTTTTTTAATAAAATAATATGGAGCGATGAATCATAATGCAAACGTGATGGTTATTTTTATTTACATAACCTTCACAGTTGGCAGATAGACAATCCTCACGAAATGAGATAAGATCGTTCGCAGTACCAGTACAAAATAAATTTATGGTGCGGTATTTTTAATTTTTTAGATATTGGGACCTGTGGAACTGCCGCCAACGCTCAACTCCCACAGTTATTTAAAGTTCCTTCAGGAACAGCTTCCAACTCTTTTAGAAGATGTACCCTTTAACCTGCGGCGAAGACTATGGCAGCAAAATGACGGATGCCCTGCTCACTACGGGCGTGAAGTAAGAGCACATTTAGACGAAACTTATCCTCGCCGATGGATTGGACGATACGGGCCAATCACGTGGCCCGCTCGATCGCCAGACCTGAATCCATTCGATTTTTCCTACCGGGACAAAATTTATTCAAAAATAATTAAAAAGGAAGAGCATTTTCGGGAACAAATAAATGGAGCTGCTGCTGAGATAGCCCAATTGAGTTTAAGATCTCTAAAAGCGTATTTTCTTAAAAGGTGCCGAGCTTGTATTAGAGTAGAAGGTCGCCAATTTGAGCATATTTTATCAATAAATGAATAAATTTTTCTTCAAACAACTTCACAAAAAATATTGATAGATATAGCCCTTGTTACTGACTGTAGTCCGAATCCCGGTAAGTAACATAAAATAATATCAGGAGCATGTAATAATGTACCTTTGTACTATTTAGCATGTCATTGGTCAGTAATAATAGCAACTTAAATTTAAATCTATTAAATACATTTTAGCGTGTCTCAGTCCTTTACCCACAAAAGCGGCTAAAACTTTTTTTTCTACTCGAAATAGTAAGAGTGGCACATTTCTGAAATATCTATTAAATGAGCAATTTTTTTATGTAATGTAAAGTTATAGCTCAGTACATTTTTTTTTCACCAGAGATAGTCAAAGTTGGCGAACAAAATATCAAAAAGTTAAAAATCCCAAAATAGTCCTAATTTTATAATGGTTCCTTAATATATTTTTACTACATGGCATTTGAATATGGAGAAGCAACTATCTGGAAGTATTTTACATAAATTTTACATAATTTTACAAAGTATAGCCTTGTTTGTAGATGCAGTTAAAGAAAATACATGAAAAGGCACGATTTTTCTTTAATTCAAAAAAATTTAAATATTTCAAAAACGGTGACACTTTTACCTGAAACATTTTTGCTTATCAGGGAGCTCACCACCCCACCTGCCTTCTCCCCAAGTTTGACAGGTTACTTCTGGGACACCCTGTATATTTGAAAATTGGCGTTCCGAGTCAGGTACAAATCTAGAGAAGATTACAAAAAATATTTGATGTTTTGAAATTGCAAACCGAGAGTTCCTCGTAATTGTGTAAAGAAACCGGTTTTCCATACAAAATTAAGTAAGTTTACACGGTTTACGCTGTTACGAGGCATTTATGCGTTTAGAAGAATTACCCTTATATAGTTGGAGCTAAATATTTGGAGCAGTTGAAATAACGAGTTAATTATTGCAATTTGGCGAGAATGCAACCGAACGAGATCATACGTCTTGGAAAAGCAAACGACTCGTTTTTGTGTCAATTTGACACAATTTTCAGATTCAAATGTATATATATTTAATACATGTATTCGAATTAACCTGGGATTTTCGCTCAACGTAAAAATCATATGCGAGCTTTTAATATTACTGTTCCCTTTCAGGGGTAGATGTTCCTGTTAGGCTGTACAAAAAATTTCCCTAAAGAGTCGATCATGCATCAAATTGACACAATGGCAAAGAGAGCTTTCTTAACCGGGGAAAAATTTGTTTTTACACATAAAGCAAATAAAATCAACGTGGTTCGTGGTTTTTATCCATTACAAGCAGTGCTCTTTTGCGTTTTTCTTTTAAAGTTTCTTATAAAATGGAATCGTCTTGGTTTGGTCAATTTGTAGGTGATGGGAGAATCCATACAGTTCTGAGAATGATGCGGATTATGAGCCATGTGAAAACATTGAAAGCGATTGTAACGATTACAACAGTGACTATTCGGATGCCGTATATTTTGAGAAAATTCCAGAGAAGCGAAAGTTACAGAGCCAAATGTAATGCTTTTATGGAATCCGGAATGGCATATTTCCAAAAATGATATAGGCAGGAGGTCTTTTTTTGATTGAGATTAGGGAATCCTTATGTCTTCCAAGCATTGAGCAACGCAAACATATGCCGCGTTGCAGTAATGCAATTGCTGTTATCCAAAGGGTAGAAACCAAGAGTGAGTCCCCTTTCAGACACGTCAAGTCTTGCTTTCAAGTCTGCTCGTTCGTTGGCGAAGGTGGTGAGAAGAGAGGGGAAGAGTACAGATACCTCCGTACCGTCAATTCGTTTCAAGTTTTCTTGTCTCTTTTGATCTTTTCGTTGCTTCCCATTTAAAGAACGAAGGACTTGAATTCAATTAAAGTTGACGCGTGTGGAAGCAAATAGAAAACACAAAAGAGAATGCGAAAAAAATTGCTTTCAAGACTTGACGTGTCTAAAAGGGGACTGATAGAATACAAGATTGCGCCGATTGCAGCAGAATTCGTGAGAGTAATTTTGGCGTGACTTGACCGTAGAGTTGACAGCTGAGAGCGGCAAATAAAACTGCTGTCTAGTGATGTGCTGAATTGTTGGTACCCAATACTTGATTCTGTAACCAGTTAGCGACAAGTTTTGGATCGATATCGCACTTGTTGACGTAAAAATATTTCATATCATACGTCAACAAAACCGATACCGATTCGAAAATTGTCCCTAACTAGTTACAGAATTTGCGCCCAGGCAAAAATGATATCGTCCGATTCAGCTGGAACAAAAATGCTTCAAAGAAGTAAGAGTTTCTCTGTATTATGGCTCCGAGCCGACATATATACATATTTCATTTGAATCAGTATTAAAAGCTTTATTGGCTCCTACATTCGGGTTTTGATAGGCGAGTCTCCCCTGAACCGTTTTTCCATATTTTGGCCTATGTGCGCTTTTATTCGAAACCTAAATGTTTCGGTACCGAGTATCGAGAGTATTGGATACTTAAAAGTATTAACTCAGCACATCACTACTGCTGTCATCTCGACTGTGACGTCAGCAAAACAGCTGATTCTTTCAAATTCACTGAGAGCCGATTAGCGGTATTGCCATCGGCGCCACCTTCTGTATTCTGTGTAACCTTGATTCTGAAACTGCATCAACAACGAAGTCTTCTCACCATTCAATGTCGCGAGCACCTAAGGCTAGCAAACGAGCCTATGAACTACATATGTATGTATATGTGTCCTTAAAAATTAAATGCTAATATTTATAGCGCACGATGTGATAAGTGCGTCATATATATTTTCCCCGCTCGTCGATATTTACATATTCTGCGAAAATGTAGAGAATCTCAACATTTTTTGGATTTGCTTCAAATCTAACAATTATCTATGTACATATTTAAAACAAAAACATTTTTTTTGTACTTCATGATGATGAAATGTTGGTAGTTCTGCGTTTTGTAAATGTACACAGTATAACAAACCACGTATCAATAAAAAATTAATTTATTTCAACAATAAAGTTGAAAGCTTGAGTTGAAAACGCATTGTGTGNTCTATGTACATATTTAAAACAAAAACATTTTTTTTGTACTTATGAAATGTTGGTAGTTCTGCGTTTTGTAAATGTACACAGTATAACAAAACACGTATCAATAAAAAATTCATTTATTTCAACAATAAAGTTGAAAGCTTGAGTTGAAAACGCATTGTGTGAAATTGATATATTAACGGCTCATTCGTGATAAAAAATTAACTACGCTTGAGGGTTAAATAGTTTAAATCGATGATCGATTCGATTAGTTACGGCTCGATCGGTGAATCGATTCAAAAAATTCGAGAATCGACATTTAATTTTTTCTAAATTGATTCATATTGATCTACGATTTGCCCCACAAAATCTAAAAATTGTTATAGAAATTTGAATTTTAGGCTGGTACAAAAAAAAAATAATGGGGCCGGCCACCTCCGTTGTTGCAACCTTCGTTGTTGCCACCTTTTTGCTTATTATTATTATTATTATTAATTAATTTGTTTCAGTAGTACAGAGTAAGACTTATGTCTTTTAATAGTACTTCAACTATATATATATATATTATGTTTTACAATACTTATTTTACTATGCAAGTTTCTTAAATTTAATTTTTTACAAATTTTCTCAAACAACAAATTTTATTAAACAACAAAATACAATATATGTAACTTAACAATAACAACGAGTATGACTTAATTAATAGAAAAGAAAAAAAAAAATTAGAATAGAACAGAAATAGTGGAGAGAGATATAGAAAATTTTAATGCCCTTACACAATGCTATCAGTCATTTTTAAAATAATTGTAGATTTGTGTCCTGTAGTTGAATCTGTTTAACCCACTCTTTACGGTCTCAGGTAATGAATTCCAGACTCTTACTGCGGTAATGAAAAATAGTCTTGATGATGCTAGGTAAGTAAATTTTGAAACAATAAAACTGTTGTGTCTCTGTGACCTTACTGGTATCAGCTTCTCAAAGAGATAGGCAGGTATTTTAAATACAGTAAGTTTGTAAATAAATATACAATTCCTAGCGGCCAAATAGTTCTCAAGACTACAACCCAGGATATTTGTTCGACAGGCAGAAATGTGCTCATATCTACCAATCCCATATACATAACGTGTAGCATTGTTGAATGCTACATTGAGTTTATGGCAAGATATTGAGTCCAGTTTGCTGTATACTACCTCAGAGTAGGTGATGATTGGCATAATTAGTTGGAG